>NW_024881767.1:522500-749677 GCF_019059575.1 Amphibalanus amphitrite | reverse complement strand
CCTAACCTAACCTAACCTAAACCTAACCTAACCTACCCTAACTAACCTAACCTAACCTAACCTAACCTAACCTAACTAACCTAACCTAACCTAACTAACCTAACCTAACCTAACCTAACCTAACCTAACCTAACCTAACCTAACCTAACCTAACCTAACCTAACCTAACCTAACCTAACCTAAACCTAACCTAACCTAACCTAAACCTAACCTAACCTAACCTAACATAACCTAACCTAACCTAACCTAACCTAACCTACCTAACCTAACCTAACCTAACCTAACCTAACCTAACCTAACCTAACCTAACCTAACTAACCTAACCTAACCTACCTAACCTAACCTAACCTAACCTAACCTAACCTAACCTAACCTAACCTAACTAACCTAACCTAACTAACCTAACCTAACCTAACCTAACCTAACCTAACCTAACCTAACCTAACCTAACCTAACCTAACCTAACCTAACCTAACCTAACCTAACCTAACCTAACCTAACCTAACCTAACCTAACCTAACCTAACCTAACCTAACCTAACCTAACCTAACCTAACCTAACCTAACCTAACCTAACCTAACCTAACCTAACCTAACCTAACCTAACCTAACCTAACCTAACCTAACCTAACCTAACCTAACCTAACCTAACCTAACCTAACCTAACCTAACCTAACCTAACCTAACCTAACCTAACCTAACCTAACCTAACCTAACCTAACCTAACCTAACCTAACCTAACCTAACCTAACCTAACCTAACCTAACCTAACCTAACCTAACCTAACCTAACCTAACCTAACCTAACCTAACCTAACCTAACCTAACCTAACCTAACCTAACCTAACCTAACCTAACCTAACCTAACCTAACCTAACCTAACCTAACCTAACCTAACCTAACCTAACCTAACCTAACCTAACCTAACCTAACCTAACCTAACCTAACCTAACCTAACCTAACCTAACCTAACCTAACCTAACCTAACCTAACCTAACCTAACCTAACCTAACCTAACCTAACCTAACCTAACCTAACCTAACCTAACCTAACCTAACCTAACCTAACCTAACCTAACCTAACCTAACCTAACCTAACCTAACCTAACCTAACCTAACCTAACCTAACCTAACCTAACCTAACCTAACCTAACCTAACCTAACCTAACCTAACCTAACCTAACCTAACCTAACCTAACCTAACCTAACCTAACCTAACCTAACCTAACCTAACCTAACCTAACCTAACCTAACCTAACCTAACCTAACCTAACCTAACCTAACCTAACCTAACCTAACCTAACCTAACCTAACCTAACCTAACCTAACCTAACCTAACCTAACCTAACCTAACCTAACCTAACCTAACCTAACCTAACCTAACCTAACCTAACCTAACCTAACCTAACCTAACCTAACCTAACCTAACCTAACCTAACCTAACCTAACCTAACCTAACCTAACCTAACCTAACCTAACCTAACCTAACCTAACCTAACCTAACCTAACCTAACCTAACCTAACCTAACCTAACCTAACCTAACCTAACCTAACCTAACCTAACCTAACCTAACCTAACCTAACCTAACCTAACCTAACCTAACCTAACCTAACCTAACCTAACCTAACCTAACCTAACCTAACCTAACCTAACCTAACCTAACCTAACCTAACCTAACCTAACCTAACCTAACCTAACCTAACCTAACCTAACCTAACCTAACATACCCATTTGTGCTCATTGTTCCAGATTTTGTCCTGATAATTCCAGGGGGCTGGAAAAATCAGGACCTGACTTTGAACCTTCCTGAAAAGGGTTTAAAAGGTCGTTTCAAGGGTTTTGTTTTTTCTAAGGGTAGCCCCATCAATTCTCTATCGAAATCTGTTTTCCTAAACCCTGTATCTCTTTTCGTTCAAAAGATATAGCCCTTTAAGTTTTTTGCGATTTGGGCATTTTTGCCCAAATTTTGGTTTATCCTAAATTCGTTAAAAATTTTCCTAAGGGGTTGGTTTTTTGGGTTTCTCAGTAGAGTTCTGCACGGCTGCAATTTTCCACAGCCTAGCCGCCCCGCAGCCGTGGCTCCACAGCCACAGCCGCCCACAGCCGTGGCAAACTGTGGGCAGCCAGCCGTCAGCCGGCCGTGATGAAATGCAACCAAATAGTATATAATAAGTTGTTTTTAGTTGAAACATATAGCCAAAAGCACATTGCAATGGGCTATAGATTCTCAAGCTCATGAAGCATCATAGGCTAAGTGGTTGTGTATCTGGCTTTAGGCCGAAGGCCTGAAGCCTGATGCGCATCGCATGCCTACACAAGCCCTTGCAAGGGGTTAAGAAAGATGGGTAGGTTAGGTAAGGTAGGTACCTACATCAACAGAAAACATAAACAACGAACCAGAATAGAAGCACTAGCAGTGTAGAATAGACATCTAATGCCAAATCCTGAAGCATGGTTGTGGGACAGAACAACAGACCCTGATGCTTTTCATTATCAATGTTAGGTATGGAAAATGAAACTGAAGTTGATGGACAAACAGTGATTGTCTAGTCAAAACTCTTGCTTCTTTCTTACCCTGCATATTTTCTGGGGTGTGATATGCCAGGCTTGAAGCAACCTTCTGAGCAAGTCTCCAACTAATTTGATATGCAAGGCATCAAAACACTAGTGAGCATCCAAGAAAGAAAAACATTCATCTATTTTGATTTTTCCAAATAATGATCTTCGCTCAAATCCCCAAGGACGTGCGATTGCTCTTTCAATCAAAAATTTTACTTGAGTCAAATGACGTAAAAAGCAAAGAAGTGGCAATAAATTGTTTTGTGTCACCATAAACAGCCATAGAAATCATAATTAATCAATAATAATGCTATACAGTTAAAAATTTGCTCTCAAACAAATATCAATTATCAAATTTTTACATTTTTAGAGGAAGACGTCATTATATTAGTAAAATCAACAGCTCGCGTAAGAAATATTGTGTTCAGGGTTTTCACCGTCATGTGAATTACGTGTTCAGGGTTTCCACCATCATGTGAATTAACCGTAAATAAGGTTCATACTCACTTATAATCTAATTCCATTGGCTTCGTTGATCAGCATTTTCTGTTAGCGGTCACTCACACGCCAGTTAGAACATAAAGCGCCAGTTTTATATTATGTAATTGGACTTGCCGAAAATCCAGAAGTACATCTAAGAGTTATTTTAGATAATATTTTATGAAGCCTTTACCTGCCTTTACCTAGGCGTGATTTCTTTTTCTATTACCTGAAAGAATTATTGAACGCTCATCTTCAATAGCTGTAAGGTGCTCTCCTAATGACCAGGTAAGATTGAGATTGATTTGAGGGGGATGTGACAGCAACATGTTGCATTTTCTGAAACTGTCAAGCTATTGATGATGAAGGAACAATTGGTGCCTATAATTAGTATTCTGTACCAGAGTGCAAACTCTTCTACAGCAAATGGTAAAACCATTACAGGTTTTCAAAGGCTTCACCACTTTCAATATTGCTGGGCATCCTTTGCATGATTTTTACAGGCTAGGCTGCTTATCAGAATGTAAGATTAAGGATTTAAAATTTTATATTTGAGTACTTAAGATTGAGCTTGAAATCTCACAGCCGTGGCCACAGCCGTAGCCGTGTTCTTGGAGATATTTGCAGCCGCCCCGGCCCACAGCCGTGGGGCTGCAGCCAGCCGCGGCTGCAGCCGGCCGGTGCAGACCTCTATTTCTCAGTATCTCTTTATCCTGCATAAAACACTACTGTTGGATTTATCCTACCTCGGCTTTTAATTTTTTGCTTAATTTCACGAAGACGGGGTCCGCCTTTCCATATCCTCATAGGTACCGAAAAGTCCTGACGGGTAACAGTTTCCCGATTCTCAGTCAACATTGCACAGAGTCGGTTCTAAGAATCGGATCAACTTGATTCTTTCAACAGTCGATAGGGTTTGATGAGCTCTATCTGTGACAGAAATTTTGAGTGAATCGGGCGAAAAATGTGGAAATGGGGACGAAAAAACAAAATTTTGGAAAAAACTAACTTTTTTGTTTATGGACATTTTTGCAAAAACAAAACGGTTTTAGATGTATCTTGTGACGCTGAGCAACTTTTTCAAATAATTTTTTTCAAAAAAATGACGTCATCACCTCCAAAAATGCAAAAAACCTTAATATTAGCACTTTTTTGAGGTTGCTTCGTTATTCTTAAAACTGAGAGTAAAATGTCATCTAAATAAAAGATAGAACTTGCTAAGATGTATCTTATAAAAAAATATTTTTGAAAATCGGTTCACTGGTTCTTGAGATATGGTCTTCCAAATGTCCACTTTGACGCGTCAACCCTTGATCTTTCAGCGGTTCCTGGGGCTGTGTTTATGGATCAAAAAACGGTTTTTTTCGTGCATGCACCTTGGTTTGATGCCCTCTATCGAATTTGCGGGTCAAAATCAAAAAATTTTTTTTTGGTTTTTGCCCAAAATTTTTGATTTTTTCAAAAAAAATTTGGAAATTTTTGGCATGAGTCGATTTGCTGTGTCATTGTCCATACACCCTGCAAGTTTCAAAAAGATCGGTTGGTAAACAAGCGAGTTATGATTTTTTAATGAATTTTTGCTATTTTTTGGTCAAAATTCAAAATGGCGCTAGACCAAAAATCAACCCACCATTAGATGCAGAATTTGATGGCGCATCCAACCCTGGTCTTGGTTTTTCGCTCACTTTACTCAAAACCGAGTAAAATCCAAAAAACTGGAAAATTACTCACTTAGCACTATTATTTGATTGATTTATTGTGCAATCCTACAAAGTGGATCAAAAACTTTCTTGCATGGAATCAATAGAGCACAATAACATCTTTTAAATGATAGGTATTTAATTCGCGTATCTGCTCAGGTTTCATAGATATTTAGGTGTAAACATTGAAAAAACACATGCTTGTAACTTTCGAAATTTTGAGTTTTTGACTTTTTCATGCCCATAACCAGAAAGATCTCGTCGAGCTGAATCTAATGATAATTGAAAATTTGCTCTAGCCTATTTCGTTAAGTTTCTAGAGGCCTTTGAAATTTCAACCCTTTACGTACTTTTTCCCAAAACTGCCTTTGGTTTTTTGCTCATATCTTTGAAAATTTTCATCCAAACGGATTTTTTTTTTGTATTGAGCTTGTAGAGAATTGAGCGGCCTACCGATTCCAGGGTAGTATATCGCCTATGCGGCTTTTTTCATTGCAGACTGATTTTCTGAAAAAATTAAAATAATAGTGTGTTTTTTGGGATTATCTTTTTCAAAAAAGGTGATAACAGATTTTGCTGTATATGAATCGACGCGCCTCGTCAAGAGCTATCGAATGATACCCAGATTTTTGACATTCGTTAAAAAATAGCCGAGATATCTTATTAAAACAACCTTGAACTTAAATTTTTAACCTTCAAGGCCGTTTCTAAGGTCTTTCTGGTCATTTTGGTATAAAGATAAGTTATGTTTTTTCGATTCAGTATGTCGCATTCTATCATAATCCACTCTTTAAAATGGCAAAGACACAAATTTTGAAAAATTCAAAATTTTCAAAATTTTCAAAATTTGCAAAAATGTTCTTGAGATGGTCATATCAAAGTTTGTAATATACATGTTTAAGCGAATATGGATACTTAACGAGATATTAAGCATTGAATAGTACTACTGAAACACTTAGAAACTTCACGTGGTGCTGTAAATTTTCTAAGTTTTTCCAAATCTTTTGTTTTTCAAGTAAAACATCAAAATTGGGTATCATTGGAAAGCTCTCTGCAAGACAAGCCCGATGGTGCGCTCAGATCATACCTTACTTGTACAGTGCGGATTCTACAGTTGTTTGAAAATTGTATTTTTTGCTATGTTTGACACTAATTGTTACAAAAACAAAAGGAAGTGTTATCATTTTGATGGGCATATGTTGTAGAACTTCTTATCGTCTATCTAAAAGGTAAGTAAAGTTTTTTGATATCGTTTTGAGAACTAGGCGAAAAATTACTTTAAACTTTTTGTACTTTTGACTCAAAATTTCAGGGTTAAAATAACAAAGTACTTAAACTATAGGTTACAGGTCTAATAGAACATAAAAAGTTCTATACATTAAGATGTAAAACATTGTCCTAGTTTATTTAGTTCCTGAGCTATAGATGATCAAATATTGTAAATTTTTTCAAAGATTTACCTCTAGAAAGCAAACTACCGCGATTTTGGTTATTTGCTCTTCTGGGGTGCTTCTGCTACCTATTACCAACATTTTAGTGGTATTTTGAATGAAAAATTTTGACAAAAAAAATTTTTGAAAATTTTTTTTTTCTCAAAATTTTGACTTTTTTTTCTTTCTTCTGATAGAGCTGGACGAACTGATTAATAATCACAAACATTTACAACAGTTGATACTCGTTTTCATCCTTAAAAATTGTCAACAAGTTTTTCTTTAACATTATGAAACCGTGTAGTAGCCGTACTAAATGAACGATATTATCAAAAGTACTGATATTTTCTAACGCAAATATATTAGTAATATGTTCAGAATTGATTGGAGCATCTTTTAAGCAATTTTCAAAAAATTAAGTTTTTTTGAAAAAATTTGAGTTTTATACAAGATAGATTTTTTAAAACCAGATTTTCTGAAAGAGGACAAAAAGTTACATAAGGAACATCACCAAGAAGAATGAATTGACTTTGTTTAGGACGTCTTTACAGTGGTTATATTTGTAGCTTTGGCTGAACTGAAATGTTGGGTGCTGTATACCGATTTTTTATTATTTTTTGCTACCATATATTAAAAATCGCTGATAGCAGTTTTGTAGTGCTGCCAAAGAGCAATTTTTCTAATACATAACAATACATCTTGTTTGAAATTTGTAGATGCTACAGGTGGTTCAATTAAAAAATATGTATTTTTTGCAAAAATTGGTTTTTTTCTTTCTTGTGGGAAAACTACTCAAGATACAGATTTGAGACTTGCTTTTTTGAACTCAGCATGTCAAACTTCATAGGACTAGAAGGTTTTTATTAAAAAATATTCATTAGTTTTTCTCTTGATTTTGGGTAAAAACTAAATATAGCGTATAACTCGCAATTTTTATCCTACCTAAAATTTTCTTGGATTTTTGGAGTCAGAAGGACATGATTGATCGTCTGGTACCAAAATTTGTTGAAAAAAACGATTGAAAATTTTTGCTGGAATCTTAAGCAAATTCCTTAGAGGTTTGTTGCTTAATAACTCAAGTAGTTTTTTTCCTACAAAAATTTCACTTGGATTTTCAGAATCAGCATGACTCATTGCATATGATTGAATTGCAAAAAACGATAAAGAAGACAATTTGCATAAAATCTGGATTAATTAGGGCATTCCTTAGCCCTGGATTTTTAAGAACCGATCTGGAATAATAAGGACACGCTCTCTAAGGAGATCATTTTTCGCCGTTTTTCGACCAACTTTGCGCTTCTCTAGCTCTGTTATTACAATAGGTAGGAAAAAATAAAAGGTGTCAAACGATAGGTTCGTTCTTCCTTAATGAGTGTGCAAAGACTCATTTGCATAACATTAACGTGTTAAGAGATATTTAGGATAACATAGGACCATGTTTTGGGAAAATCTGGAATTTTCAGCACCGATGTATAGCACCGATTGGGAAAGCTGGGCTGTAGGCGACGAAATACCGGCTGAGTTGTCACACGTTGAAGAGGTTTATAGACATCAGTCTTGTGAAAAAGTTAAACTTTTGCCTTCAATATTTCTACATACATACATACATAAAGGTTTATTTGACCACGTCCCAGTAAACATGACGACGTCGGCCCGACGTCGGGCCGAGGCTCGGCCCGACGTCGGCCCAACGTCGGTTCAACCTCGGCCCGACATCGGCTGGACGTCGGATATGCCCGCATGTTCCGACGTCCAGCCGAAGTCCAGCCGACGTCGAGCCGACGTCGGGCCGAGATCGTTTGCCGAGGTTGACGAGATCGTTTGTCGTTGGACCGACGGGGCCGACGTCGGCATGTTTATTGGGACAACGCGCCAAAAATATCAACCGGCGGCGGGATTCGAGCCCCCCAGTCGCCGACGTCGGCATGTTTACTGGGACAACACGCCAAAAGCATCATCCGGCGATGGGATTCGAGCCCCGTGTCATTCAAACGCGAGGTTAGTGCGCTAACCACTACACCACGCAGCCAGCTAACGAAGTTAGTTTGTTTTGTTGGGTTATGGCCTTTCGGTCTGACAAGAGCATATCAGAGCCGGAAGGATCATAGGATGGAGACATTGGTCTTCTTGGCGAGCACCCTGGGTCCAGTTCATATAGAGTCCCTGGTCCCATTGCTGTTACGTGACACTTATTGGAAAGGGCGACCCCACAATGGATTCATATAGCCACTCTTACACACCTGCACCAACGTTTCCCAAAGTGTCCCTTTGATAAGTGGCACTTTGGCAAAGTGACACTTGCCGACTGGCCTTTCTATATGAACTGCCGGGCACGGCCCTGGTGAGTTGCAGGGGCTGAGCCTGACCAAAGGATAGGCCGAGCAGCCCCCAAGCACTCACCGCACCCGGCTACGGGCGAGCTCGGCTTACGGGCAATCCCAAATGGGATAAAGTTTCCCGTCCAGTCCGGATCAGGGGGTTGCGGCGTGGAGGAAGATTTGAGTTTCCTGAGGATATTTTGAATACAGAAGCTCTCTATGAAACATGAAACATGTATTTTATATAATTTTAACGGTCAAAACAGCGGCCGATGTCGGTCCGACGTCGCCCCGACGTCGGCCCGACGTCGGCTGGACCTCAGCAATTGATCTCGGTCCGACGTCGGCCCGACGTCGGCTGGACCTCGGCTGGACGTCGGAACATGCGGGCATATCCGACATCCAGCCGACGTCGTGCCGAGGTTGGACCGACGTCGGGCCGACGTCGGCATGCCGATGCCGAGTTGCCGACGTCACCCCGACGTTGGCCGACGTCGGGCCGACGTCGGCATGTTTACTGGGGTGACAGTCAACGACTGGTAAAAAGGCCGTACATGAGCTGTGCAATGGTGGCACCACATGAAGAAGTGAAAAGCATCACAAAAATTAAAAACACAGTGCATTTCAAAAGAGCTCCGAACATATCTACGTGGGGATCACATCCTGTTCATTAGATCTATGAGTACAGGCACAGTGGACTTTTTATACCGCTCAGTTTTGGCCCGCGGTACGACAAACTTTCGCTGCCGGCGCAGAGGGCGCCTCACATTTGCCAGCTGCTCGCCCGGGTACAGTGGGTGGGCGGGGTTGGCGAACAGGCAATTTTAGAAATGTCTTTACATAGATTACAAAACCGTTAAGATTATTGTATTCACTTCAAGCCTTCCCTATTGTTCTTGATGATGATGCGGGAACTATTCCTAATTAGTGTTTCTAGTTAGTAAAAGAGCGTATTGTGCAAACGATGAAAAAAGCATAAACGGAAGATTTTAAATGCAATTTTCTCTAACAATTAATGGTAACTTATCTACACATCAAGGAAAAGGTGCATGCTAACTGATAATTTAACGTTCTTGGGGCCAGTTGTTTTCTTCTTTACTTACGTCGCCCCAATGGCCGCGAATACACTTGTGATAACGCCTATCGTAGAAAATATGTAGAGTTACTGGGGTAGGTGTGATGGATATCCGTCGCTATCCATGTGCGGGTTATCCCTCACACTTTTAGGGTGCGGGTCGGATAAAACCCCTCGTTTTTTCGCGATTATCTCGCGCTAAAAGCGGTGGATCGTGACGAAACTTTGAGTGTCCTCGAACTTAGCTACGTTACTGGTTACACATTCCATATACAGTTCATGATCCTGAAACCAATGACCTTTGACCTTTGATCTTATTCTGAGACCATGGCAGACCGAACTGATTTGCCGTTTATGTTAGCGCACATAAAATTGCGTTTCCAGACTTCTATTGTGATAGCATATAAACGTGCCAACATGTGAACTGATGGTTATCCCATGCATCATGATGGGTTTCAAGTTGACTTGTCAGTTGTCGGCCAGGTCAAGGTCATTGACGTTTGGTGACTTCGGGTGACTGTTTCAAATTTTACGATTTAAAGGAATTTTTTTTAGCTTATTTCGAATCCAGCATTCGTTGAGACATTTGAGAAGTACGTATAGTTGTGGTGCCAATGCAACTTGCTACGAAGCTGTCGCTGGTGGTTTAGGTACAGCTGCTATAAACAGGTGGTGCGGGTGGGACGCCTACTAACTAGTAACTACTTGACCCAAACTTACCCAGCCCATCCTAGCTTAATCCTCGCCCCCCCCTAGTTTTTTCTCGATAGCTCCGAAGTCCGAACACGCCAGCAACAGAGAGCTGAAACTAGGCATACCTGACCTTTGATTCAATCCAGATCTTGTGACACCAACCAGATTTTCAGGTCAGGTCAAGTTACTGACCTATGACGTCATAAGTGGACGGTCCTCAGATGCCGCAACTTCGCAACGCCCTCAGTCCCAGAGGAGCTTTTATAGGGGGATGAAACTTACAGTATATGTGCATCTTCTAGAAGTCTAACAACTTGTACCTCTAGGATTTTTCCTAAAGATCACATGAGGTCAGGTCGGTCACGTGACCTCACCACTATAAGTCAATTGAGAGAAATGAAAACTGCTATTCTGGCGCCGGGAACGATCTCAAACTATCTCAAGCACACGCATCGTGATTTCATGCACTCATTGCAAGGTTGGATGCTTCAATTTTGCATTGCTGACGTTGCGTGATTATGACGTCACTAGGGTCATACGAGCTTTTCGTCAATAACTCCCGATCAAACGGAGCTAGCGAGTCGGTCAAGCCACCAATGGACTGAGGAAGACCTGCCGAATCGAATAATATGCAACATGACCTCCTTTGACCAATTTCACGACCTAAGGGTCTCTGACCTGACCATGACCAGAGGTCAACACCTCAAGTTGACCTCACCCGAACAAAAAGGATGCCATTCGACGCGCCTGAGCAAGGCGAGCACGTTTATGCTAAAATCGCGCTCTGCAACTGTTCTTAAGAAGTTATTAATCAAAAACCGAACCCGTGTTTTGGGTCACTTGACCTGACCTCAGAGGTCACCGGTTGACCTGAGACCTTAAAATCGGGTACTATAATAGCTGCTGTGTCTCCTAACGGCACCCACGTTCGTTTTTTTTCCGCGACGCTCCACCTCCATCAGGGGCGAAAAACGACGATGGGGTCGTACCAACCCTCCCCCGGCCCGTAGAAAACCAACAGGTACTGCAGGGTTAACCCGCGCCCCGTAGGGGGGGCCGAAACGGCCCCCCTGTCCTTTTCGGTCGATATCTCCTAAACCGCTTCAGATATCGCCACCAAACTTTCAGGACTCCTCCGGGCATCAATTTTACACATTGTGACCAAAAACTTTTCCAGAGGCTATGATAGGTTGGCCACAAATGACGTCGGAATGACGTCATGTTCTGTCATTTTCGACCGAATAAAGACCTTCGCGAGAAGACCTTTCAGGCCTACAGCTTTGAAGATACAGAAAAATGATCAAGACATAAAAGGTGTAGAATAGACAGGGCTACAAAACTGCTATCTCGGATTTTTGAAATTTTTGAGTTTTGAACCCCAAAAATTAAAAAAACATTTTTTTGGATATATTAGCCAAAAAATCCAAAAAGTTTTTTGAGTTTAAAAAAAAACCGGAATATTTGTGATAGTACCTACCGTTTTCTATCTACATACCGAATTTCAGATCGATACCTCGTTTTTTGGCCAAGTTATAGCGAAAAAAACTGTTCAAAATTGATGACGTCAAATTTTCAAACTCAATTTTTGGCAGTTTTAGACGTCGTAGAGCAAAACAAAGACCACCATTAGACTTCCCGTGACGAGCTGCATCGAATAGATACCCATTTTATGCAAAAATATCAACTTTGAAATTTGACCTTATTTGACCTGACCTTGACCTGACCTTCACCAAAACGTGACCTAGGCTGGCCCCAAAGGCTGCCTAACCCACATAATCGCATTTGTCATGTAAAATGGACCATAAAACATGTATCACACGACACTTTCATACTGTGACCCCGGTGACCTGACCTCGCTGTGACCTGACCTGGTATCAGTGACCTCAGATAGCAAAGTATGTGTTTGACGAACAATGTACCATCGATGGTTTTCAATAAATTACCAATTAACTCGATTTCACAACACATTTCTTGAAATGCCTGTGAACGGTGAAAATCTGACCTTTGACCTGACCTGTGACGTCATTGGTTTGACCTAGGTCAATGAAATTTGGTCACAAGGTAGTTCCCGGGTGGGGCTATCGAACACCGTTTGAATTTTGAAAATCGGCCGGTAACTTTCCGAGATCTTAGGGGGGCCGAAACGCACCCCCCCCCCCCTACGGGTGGTAGGGTCCGCCGGTAGCCCTACGGGGCGCGGGTTAACTCTCGCCCTTATTGGTGTTTTGTTAGCCGCAAACGCACATAGGTTGTTGGACATTGGTTGAACTTCCCGGTCAGGTCAGTGACTCAAAAGTCGGGAAAATAGGGACCTTTTAAAACATTGGAAAGTTAGGTTGTTACGAGGTTTTTCGGGGCGCTGATCGCGAATTTCTTGTTAGCTTTGATCACCGATGATGTCTTGATGTTTTTAGGCCAGGTCGGGTCAGGTCAGGTCAGGTCAACCAGTAGGCGTCTTGCTAGCTGTCCATAATAGGTGTCAACCACCACTGGCAGATTCGTGACATGGTACGAAGGCTCCAAAATTACTTTGTAAATGTTCAAATGGGTGCTCAATTCGAAATCAACTTAAAAAACTAGCCTAAAACATAATTTTAAACCTAGAAAAAGTGAACTTAGGTCACCAGTAAAACGCCTTTTGGGCGAAGAACGAGCGAGCGAGATAGTGAGCCCTGCACGTGCGGAGGGGCGAGAGGGTGCTTCCAACGGGCTTGCGCAAAGCACCCTTCTAACCGGTCGCTAGCGGTGTGCCAAATTTGAACGCAATCGGCCCAACCGTTCCTGAGATCTGGAAGCGGCATGCTGCACGTGCGCACGTGCAAACGGGGTCCAAAATGACTTTTGCACGGCACCCTACCACCTGGTCCCCAACCGTGTACCAAATTTGAGCGCAATCGGCCCAGCCGTTCTCGAGATCTGGAAACGCCCCTGCACGTGCGCACGTGCAGTAGCACCCTAACCGCAACACATGGGAATGCATTGCCTGGTGGGTGCCTACCTGTATGCCAAGTTTCAGCGAAATCGCCCCAGTAATTACCGAGTTACTGAAATGGGAACAAACTAGGGTTACCCGCGTGCTCCGCAACGCGAAGAAGGGTGATTTTTTGATCCGTGGGTATTGGGTTGGTCTGTATCGATTTGGTTGGTAGATATCCATTTCGTTCGATTGCTTTTTGACGGCCAAGCATTTTGTAAGAAAACAAAAAGATACATCGCATCGAGGTGCCCGTGTCGTATTATCATGCGTTCTACTTTAGAATGATTCGAAAACTGGCGTGAAGTCTTTTGAGGGCCATCGATGAATTTCGCTAAAAATGACAATGTAATGGTTTGGAACATTTACATTTTTAAGGATACTGTTGCTAATCATGCAAAAATGAAGAGTGAATATTGGACAGAATTGAATGCTCTATCCAATGGTACCATATTCAATTGCCAAAGGTATCAGGTTATGCAGCAAACCCCGTGTGATTAATAAAGTGGCACAAAATTGACAAACACCATTTTCTCCTGTGATTTGCACCACCTTGCTTTGGATCAATCAGCTTTTCACAATTTTTATATGATAGGCGGTACATTTCTCTTGCCAACAGGCGTTGTTCCAACTCGCCCTGTTTAACGGTCACCTAAAAATAAAATCAATTCCAAAATCCGCCAAAAACCGCAATTTTTCAACAAAAGTGCCCTCCCCGGTGCACGTGGCTTGTGCTATCCTCTGTATCGCACACGATTCCATTGCCCATTCAATTATCTACACGATGCTGTTTTCCCCGTGCCGGTCGGACCCCTGGTCACCAAGATATTGCACGGGAACTGGACCCGTGTCGGCCAAAATTAGCCGTTTTCGCCCGATTTCGCACGCCGATTTATACATGTAAAGTCTATGACGCGAATTTGCACTTTTTGAGCACGCGCCACGCGCTCCCTATCAATCCGATCAAGCTGAGACCCCTCAAAGGCACGTCGCGCATCCTTGATCTATAAGTTGTGCAAATTTCACCGGGCTAGGTGCAACGGTCTGGCCTGTAGTCCACGCAAAGCACCACCAAGTCGGGACCTCGGTAACGGACAGACGCACCCTCCTCAAATAGTAATATAGATTTGGCACCTCTTATTGCTGTATTTTGCACGTGCACTGGGGGTGACCTACATGCATCGAGATTATCCTATTTTGGGTAGAAGGGATGCTGCTACCCTACAAAAATTACCGCAAGTCAATCGCCAAAGCGGCTGCTGAGATATGAGCCTCCCAAAATCACTACTTTTGCAAAGCAGCTTGAACACCCTTGACTTTTCACGTGGCACGTGCCACGACCGTCACGGAGATGTATCAAAAGTAGTCAATTACGGGGTAGAAGGGATGGGGCTACCCAACAAAAAAGACCGCAGGCCAATCGGTCCAGCGGTTGCTGAGATATAAGCCTCTCAAAAGCGTTACAGGCCAGGCCAGGCCGGGCCGGGCCGGGCCGCTCATACTGAGATTTTTCCGTTATATTGAAAAGACTCACTTCGCTCGCTGCGCTCGCTCGCTCGTAATCAAAGGTTAATACCCTTGACCTTACCTTCACGACACCCACCATAATGCATGAGACAGCCATCATTTCACATGTTTGAACGTTTGCAATCACAAAAAGACTGGAAACGAGCGGATAATAGCCGTTTTACGAAGGGCTACCCATGGCAAATGCATCTAATTTGAACAAATCTGCACCAAATGTGCACCTTATCTGCACAAATGTGTACTAGATGGCGGTCGTGAAATACTCCTCAGCTGAATGTTCGAATTCTGTTCTCCTTTTGTTTTTAACTGAACGTGAACTAGATTGAACAAGATTTTCATTGGACAAGATTGTTGACGGCCCTACTGTGAAACGAGACCCGATGAATTCTCAAACTCCCTAGTTATTTTGTAACAACCCTAGGTTCGTTGCATACTAACTAGGGAGGTTGCAACGACCCTAGTTTCGTTACAACGTCCCGGAACGGGCAGTTATTTTGTAACGTCCCTAGGGCCGTTGCAAAAAAAAAACTGATCGTTCAGGGAGGTTACAACCACCCTAGGGTCGTTGAAAATTAACTGAAATCGCATACTCCCTGTAACATGTATACTGATGTGTGCACCGATCTTCTTTGTGTCCATATTACATGAATCATGACAGTGGTCGATAAAATTTCAAACGTGCAACGCTCGTTGGAGCAAGATATTAGCAATACCTGGAAGAGCTGGGCCCTGTTCATGAACCCCGGCGGTCGCTGCGGCCGCTGCGGCCAGCCGGGTTGTTACGTCACGAAAAGGGGCGGGGCTCATGTAGTATGACGAATGTATGACGTCACCTTGCTGCGGCCGCTGCGATCTCTGCGGCCGCCATCCAGCGACCGCCGAGCTGCAAGAAAGTAATTGCACTGAACTTGGCGCACTGAAGTCAAAGTGTAGGCTGTGTTGCCATGGAGACGATGTTGTAAACAAATTCATTCCGTCCGGTGTTGCATGCCATGATACCTAAAAATTAGATTAATGCTTTTATATGAGATTTAATGTTATTTGTGCTACGATTTAATGAAAAGAATGCCAAATCATTTATGTGACCCACTTACAAAAATACAGAAACACCAGACGGCCTTGAGAAACGCCCTTTTCATCACAGGAATGGAATACACAAATAAAAAAAAGCGCGTGGAAACTATTGATTAGTAATCGTCTCAAGCGCGCAATTATCGGAAACTATTTCGGCAGCAGACGTGTTCATGGAACGCTGATTGCGGTCGAGTGGGTGATGACGTTTCAAAAATGGGCGGAGCTTAGAGCCTGCGGCCGGCCGCAGCGGCCGCAGGGTTCATGAACAGGGCCCTGGAGACAATCCGCCCGTCTACATGGATGTTCCTTACGCCTAAAATACAGCATTGACTTGTGGCTTTCTAATCGTCCGGTGCTGTTATCGGCTGCTCGGTACCGCGGTGCATGTTCCCTCATTCGCGTGACGTCATAAATGGCGTCACGCAAGGTCAACATTGCAAAAGTGACGCATTTACCTTGCAAGGAGCTCATCAAATCACGATTTTGTGTGCTTGAGATTGTTGGAGGTCGTTCGTAGCGCCAGAATAGCAGTTTTCATTTTCCCTTTGACTCATAATGGTGAGGAACGAAAAAAAAATCAAATGAAAAAGAAATTCCTGATCTAAGGATTTTCTAACTCTAAATCTCTATAATCTCTATCCACAGGCCAGATCTATCATATACAGGATATCCACACTCATTTTGAAAGCTTATATTTCGTTTTATGACCGACTTCTCGTCATTGCAAATTTACTGATTTGACCTTGTTTGACCTCCCTTTGAAGTCACAGGTCAAATATCAAGATCATCGATATCCTTTCTTGTGCATCTGAATGAGCTCTTTCAATTGCCGTTTGAATTTTTCCGATCCGGCTATTGGTTCCGGATATACAATGGGGGGCCCTTTGCCCCCCCCCCTCCAACAGGACGTGGAACCTGCCAGACCTCAACGGGGCGCGTGTTAATACAGACCTAGAAACCCATAGCTTGCTAAATGCGTGTAATCCTTTCTTTTCATTGGAACCGAGCGATGCCGAGAACAATGATTGGTCAGGAACTAGCTGGAAGTGTGCTTAGATGTGTCAGACATCAGGTGCTGTTTAGTCCATTTACAGCTCAGTTTTATGCTCAGCGACATCGGAACTGCTCCATATCGGAAAACGACAGAACTTTTTGACGTCACTGTGACGTCATCTTAAGTGCTGCAACTACCAAACGTTCTTAAAACATTGCCTAGGTATTCATTTGAAGCTATGCCAAGTTTCAAGCACGTAGCTCATACGGTTTCAGAGATATTTCACAAAACGTAAAGGGGGCAGCCTTATTCTCCCCCCCCCCCCAGCAGCTCGTGGGCTACCGAAGGTCATGTGCAGCGTCAAATACGACTACAACAAATATATGGTGACGTATCGGAACCGCCTCGAACAGACAGCTACACAACCACGTCAATGTGTGATCACGTGTGCTGCAGCGTAGATTCTTATATGTTTTGTTCTCATATGTGCGGGACGAAGGGGGGGGGGGAGTTTCTGTCGGCTGACGCGACGCGGCAGCACGAGCGGCGTGACTATGCTTAGTGCGATAGATTTGACACTATTGTATTGAGAGCGGCCGTGTGCCTGCACGCTTTTTGCTGGGAATCAGCCCCGACCGTCTGAACCAAAACATGACATTGCTGACTGGCCTCACGCAGTCACCGAAACTGCTATATGCGCCAATAAGAGAGCTGACACAATAAATGCAGTGACTGAGGAGCCGAGGGGCACAGGATTGTGCAGTTATCAATTGCAAGCACACCTCCGACGTGCACTTGTGGTCCTTAGATGATATTGAAAGTGAAGCGTTGAAGGCAAAATGGAATATAAAGCATCCTATGCATGAAAATTTGTTCATAGACCGGTTATTGGGAGAAATAATTTTCAACTTCGTTGCATGGTTCTTGAAGGGGAGTCAAGAAGTGAGTGACTGCCAATGACTGACAAGGTGGTGACTGTGAAGGAAGTGGAGGACCACATTCTTACAGATTGTCCGGAAAGTCCTGGCGCTTCTTTTGGAAGCCGTCTAACGCGCGCTGTGATTATTGGACATTCAGCCAATCACCACAGACATGACCACTCGTTGACCGCTCAGCTAGGGGTCGTGTAAATATGACCCTGGAATCGTGTTCAGCGATGGGTAAATGGTCAAAGATGCGCCTTGTCGCTGAATGCCTGCGCGCGGCCGCCGGGTGCGACTTGAACGAGGCGCGAGTTTCAGCCCGATGCGGCGTTTTCGATGAATGGTTAAGCAGGTTAAGGTTAATTCCGACTTGGGAATTCCTTAGAAATATCCTCAGGCCGGTACAACTGCGGTATGTCAAAACTGCCGAGAACGGAGCAGCATTTCAGCGCGGCAATCGAAGAAAGTGCGGGGGTCTGATGAACAAAAATGTCCCATCATCTTCGTCAATGTCGAATAAATGAATAACAGGCTGGTTCACGAGGGGTTCCTGGACAGCCACGTCAACCCGAGGTTCAAGACGACTTGCCCTAAGGGTCACTTTGCATTTCGACAGCACAGAGTGCCCTCCAACAACGCCGCTGCCGTTCAAGCTAAACTCACATAGGAGCTTGCCGGGCCAGATCACCGTGGCGAAATGAGATAAGGCCGTCTTATTCTCCTAACCTGACCTGCTCGACTAAGGCGTTCTACGCGTTTTATAGAACAGGATCTAGGCCATTTATCACCCCAACCTGGAGTCACTGAAGAATCGCATCATGAAAGCATAGGAGGACCTGGAAATGGCACAAATCGTCAAAACCCGCAGGCGCTTCCTCCCCTACGTCGAGGCCGTCGTCGGCGCCGACGATAGTTACATTGAATGAGTACGTAGCGGAAGCATGTCGCTTGGTGTCCCTGGTCATTTTTTTTGATCCATTGATGAGTATCTATGAACCAATGGCATTTGTTTTAGACAATGTTTAAAAGCGCCAGAACTTTCCGGACACCCTGTACGTATCGTCGTGTGACCTTTCAGATGATTATACAACGGAAAGGTATCAATGCTGGCAGTGCCTGAAAACATTATCAGCGAAGAACTACAGCGATAACCCGCGCCCCAGTGGCAGTCTAAGCCAACTTCGCCCTAGTGAGGGGGGGCATATGTTACCACCCACCTCTAACTCAAAAACTAAGAGGGCTAGAAAGACGCGGTAAAAAGCAGTCGATAGCTCTCAATGCGTACGTTTGAAAGTATTTCAGTCATTTTTCACCTTAGAGCAATATTGGGGTCACCAGAGGTCATCAAAGGTCAAAATTTGCCAATTGTCATTATATTTTTCAGAAAACATGCCGCTATCTCAGGAACTATGGTAGCTAGAATAACGCAGGGAAGAGCAATCGATAGCTTTTGAACTCTTCTTTGAAAAGGTCATTATCAATATTGACCTCAGGTCAACGGTTTGGCCTCCAGAGGGCAAAAAGTCCAAAAATAGCTGTTTTTACGAAAAGTGTTTTTCGACAATAACTTTCGACTACAAAACGCCACGACATTTCTATTGCCAGAATCGTGTTCCTCTCGCCGAGACGCGTCGAATGAACTATAATTTGACCTTGAAAGGTCAAGCTGAAAATTTGACCTCAGGTCAAGGTCATGACCTTACCGGAAAAGGTCATGCTGCATATCAGTCGATGCGTCTCAACAAGGCAAACACAATGAGACCATCCCCAGCGTTCTATCTCTTTCCAATCGCGAGTTATTGGCAAAAAACTGTTTGTAGCCTCAAGTGACCTCGGATGACCTGTCTAGAGGCTATCAGCAAAAATGACACTTTGGTCATCACGAGTGGACTAAATCATTGTGATTCTGAAATATTTGGACTGTTCCGATGCGTACACACGGATCTAGAGGCATTTTCATTTTTCTCCATTGACTTGTAATGGAAAGGTTTCACCACTGACCTGACCTTAGGTCACGGATATAAAAAATCCGAGATATACAAATTGTAGGCGCCCATAACAGCATGCAACCCACCAAGTTTGAAACCTTTCTGACAAACACTGCAGGCTGGACATGATTGCAAACTTTTTTTAGGCTTGGTCAGTTAACTTGACCTGGTGACCTGACCTGACATGACCTGGGGTCAAAAATTTCACACATTGTCCAAAATTGATGTACCAAAAGCTACCCCAAGCGGCGCGGCGCTACGCGCCGCGGTTTTTTATTCACACGCAAAAAACGCGACAGGGTGGTAACATATGCCCCCCCCCCCCACTGGGGCGAAGGATAAAGGATTCAGCCACTCAGAAGTTCGTGTGTTGACTTTTTCAAAAGAAAAGTGCGTGTTGACCTTCCGAAGCGAAACTACGCATTTTTTAGGAAATTGAAGAAATATTCGATCGTTTGACCCTCGCCGGCACAGGGGGAACCCCCTAAGGTTTTACGCAAATAACTCGCGTAAAAAGCGGCCGATCGCGACGAAACTTTCAGTACCCTCGCATTTATTAATTGTACACATACCCTGAAAATTTCATGACCCTGACCCCAATGACCTTTGACCTGTGACCTATTTTCCGAGACTATGTTTGGCCGGAATGGCGATTCGGCGTATGTCGGCTCGCATTAGCCGCGCGTTTGCAAGCTTTTCGTGGTTTCAAACGTTCAAACATGTGATTTGATGTTGCTCCCATGCATTAGGGTGGGTGTCAAGGTCACCTGAAGGTCAGGTCAGGTCATTGACCTTTGGTGACCTCGGCTCACTTTTTCGAGTTTTACATGTTTCTTGGCTAGTTTTTGGAGCTGAATTCGAATTTAGCAACCATTTGAACATTAACGAAGTAGTTTTGGTGCCGTCGTAACATGTAACGAAGCTGTTAAAGGCGGATGACACGTACTAGAAAATACCCGTCACGACCCCTACCGGTTGACCTGACCTGACCTGACCTAACCTGACCTGACCCGACCTGGTCTAAACGCTTAACGACATCATCTGTGATCAAAACTAACACGATATTCGTGATCAGCACCCCGGAAAATCCCTTAGCAGCCACACTTTACTACTTTCTAACAGGTCCCGATATTCCCGATTTTTGGGTTATTGACCTGATCTGGAAGGTCAACCGATGACCTAGGACCTTAACCCTATTCCTGGCGGGCTCCGCCGGGACAAGAAACTGGCGGGGGGGCCGATTCGGCCCCCCCTGAGATCTCGAGAACGAAGCAAGATAGCGACAAGCGGTAAACGGCATCGGATACGCACGGCCAAGATCTACAATTTTTACTAAGGTCATTTTCAGGTCAGGTCAAAGATGACGTCACAGGGGTCGAAAAAGTCAAAATGGCGGCGCTAGATATGGAGAGAGTTTTTCTCGAATAACTTTCGAATTAGTCAAAATAGGAACAAACTAAGGGCATCATCGTGATCCTCTCGTCAATCCGCATCGAATGATGTATATGTTGACCTCGAAAGGTCAAGGTCAAAGGTTGACCTCAGGTCACGTGACCTCGAGGTCATCATGTATATCATTCGATGCGTCTTGACGAGCTGAACACAATGAGACCATCCACGCGTCTGTATCTTATTCCTGTACGGAGTTATTGGCCAAAAACCTTTGGTGACCTTTGATGACGTCACATGACCTCACAGCTGCCCAACAGCAAAACAGACCTCAAGGTAGTGAAGGTTGATCGTATATGAAGTCATGTATGGTATATGGGGCCATTCCGACCCGTTTTAGTGGTAAAAACAGGGAGTTGATTTTTCCCCCATTGACTTATAATGGGGAGGTCGCGAAATTGACCTGACCTTAGGTCACCGATATCAAAATTCCGAGATATACAAATTGCACATACTGGTACCCTAACTAAACCCTGAAGAGAAGAAATTGATCGGTCAAAAACTCTAGCTCTGGCGTGATTGCAAACTTTTCTGAGGTAGGGTCACCAAACCGCCTCTGGTGACCTGACCTGAGGTCAGATCAACTCAAAATTTTCAGACATGTTGCGTAGAAGCCTTTTAGTAAAAGTCAGAAAATTTGAGCTTCCTAGCTCAACGCGTTTGGGAGAAATAACCAAAAAACCTCAGGGGGGGGCTCCTGAGGCCCCCCCCGCCAGGAATAGGGTTAAAATTGGGTATCTTTGGCTTCCTCACGTGATGGGCAACACGCTCGTTTTTTCTGCGAAGCTCTAGCTCCATCAGGGGCCAAACGCGAGGGGGGTCGTACCAACCCTCCTTGTGCCGTCGAAGGACTCAAAATGGCCTGTGCCGGCGAGGGTTTATGACTTTTGACGTATGCTGGGTGTACAATGAGAGTTAAAATTATCAGGGGTATACCAGCCCTTGACACTTACAAGGTTTGACTAGGTCGATACCAAAGGTCAGACATGGTCAGACTATGTGACCCTCTGGTACCACCACAGGCGGATCCAGACCTGCGTTTTTTTTGGGGGGGGGGGGGGGCAACTCATGCCAGGAGCCAAACCTAGGGTACCGCCAAATCCTGTTTTCTCATCGGATTTAGGCCACTTATTTTTCGTCACAGCCCTGAAACGATATTTTCTTAACTAGAAATGAAATAAAAAATATAAAAATGGTAGCCCACCTGACCCGTGCCCTTATATTACTTTAAAAACACTTCAAGTTGCTTTTGTTGACCAGCTAGCCCACTCCGGGTCGGTGCTTGGCACAGCCCTCGCGGGCCGGGAGGTGTCGGTTGGACACCCCTGCCGTTCGGCCCTTGATCAAGCTAGAGCTTCGCGGAAAAAGCAAGCGTGTCGCGCGTGAGTAACGAGAGGAAGCCGATGGTACCCGATTTTAGGGTTTTTGGTCATCGGTTGACCAGGTCACACTGTGACCTGGTTAACCGATGACCAAGAACCCTATCCCTATCAGTATCAGTATCCCAACCCTATCAGTATCCCAAAATTTGTCGATTTGGGTGCGAAGTGACAGCTAAATGAAAATTATTTTGCACTGTCATCCCCATTTTTTAAGGGCTATTTCCCACTTCAAATTTTACTGACAGTAAGCATTTGCGTCGATGGTCGTTTTACATCCTGCAGACTGTCACAATTGTACAAGGTGTCCCAAAAAAGTTAACCTAGAATAAATATCCGACGCTGATAGTCAGTTGGTCAGTTTCCATCCTTGAATAACTGACAAGTCGCTACCAACTTAACAGCGGAAAGGAATTTCTAAAGGAACCTCACTATGGAAGGCTGGAACTTACCAGCAATCAATCATTTTAATGACCAATCCCGGTGCATTTGGGGAAGGCTAATTAATATTGCCGCCCCTGTCGAGTTTCGAATGGGAGGATCTAAAGCCCCTGCCGCCATCCCCCCTTGATCAGCCAGTTGGTACCACTCTAATTCCACCTCCCAGCCCCCTGGTAAGGCGCTAGTGTCCATTCACGTTCGACCATGCACCCCAAGTATCACTCAAGTTTCTGCTAGCAAAAGCTACCACCACCCATGGTCAAAACAAGGGGCTAGTGTTGTCACATAATGCAGCCTGAGCATATCAATGCTGTTCATGTAAGATTGAAAAGTAACAGATTACTTTGGTCTTCTTGCTGGCACGGCCGCTGCTTTCCAGAGTGTGCTGTGAAACTCCCTCGCCAAGTGTTAGAGAGCCTGTTAATAGCCAAACTCTTTGTCATCCTCGTTCATGTTTTTTATTTAGCTTTTATAATGTAAATGTTTATTGAAATTCGTTAACATGTACATACCAAATCAGGGCATAGCATGCATTTACACTTGCATCATGAAAAAAGTAATAACAGAGCTGTATTGGCTAAACCTAAGCTAACTCAACATTTTTTGTTTTGTTGGTTTGAGCAGAATGTGTAGTGAGAACCGTTTTCCACCTTGATTTGAGAGTTTTTTGTTTAAATAAATAGACGCGATAAACCTAACTGACACTTAAGAAGTTGAGCGCTGCTCGAGAAATATCAGCGCTCTTGTATGTATTTATAGTAGATACACAGCTCCAATGTTAAACAATGAACAGTCCAGGATAAAATGTGGTCGTTTTTGTTAAAAAGGTATATGCCGAATCAGTTTTCACTAAAAAGTATTTAGTGCTGCTCACTTTATCATTCAGCTTTAGGCCCTTCAAAGTGCACTTTGACATCGGTGAGACGTTCCTTGGGCTCTTCCACGACGCACACTGGACGATGCTTGGATGCTGAACTGGCTGCATTCTTGAGAAACATTTTCTGGATCTCTTCGATTGACTTGCCATTGGTATCCGGAAGGCAGAACAGGCTGAATGCCAGCATCAGGAAATGCATCAGCGTAAAGAACCAGTATATCCCAGACATGCCTACTGTTTGCAGAACTAGCGGGAAGGTGTAAACCATCAAGAAATTGGATGTGCCGAAGAAGGCCAGACATATTCCACCCAGTTCCGAACGGATCGAGTTAGGAAGTAGCTCACCAAACAAGACGCTCTTTAGGGGACTGATACCCAGAGACATGAAAAATACAATCACCAGGACAGAAGTGAGGGACAGCCAGGCGTGGTCGGAGAGCTGTTCGCGGTAGAAAAAGTAGCACCCGGCGACAAGACAGCCGGCGCCTCCGACGGCGCCGTTCACCATTAGCAGCGTTCGCCGGTGCAGTCTGTTCATGACGACACTGCACATGATGGTGGCAACGACGCGGACAACGCCCACAAGGATTGAGCCCATATACGGGTTACTGAAACCACCAACGTCCTTGAAAATCACCGGCGCGAAGGTGGTGGTCGTAAATCCGCCAGAGAATACAAAGAACACGTACAGTGCAAGCACCAGTAGGAACGGAACGAGATTATGGCGGTGACGCAGACGACCAAGAACTTGGACTAAAGTAGCGTCATGTTTGTGACCATCCCCAAGAGATTCTCGAATTCCTTTTAGTTCCGAATCAACATTGAAGTCGTCTCCAAAGTAGAACTTAAGTGACCTGGCGGCCTCTTCTGCCGGGTGCCCTTTCACGATCAGCCAGCGCGGTGAGCGAGGCAACATCAAAGTTATCACAAACATAAACACCATAGGACTGATGCCCATCACGAGGCACATCTGCCGCCAACCGAGCAGCCAGCCGGTTAGGTACGTGCACGTGATTCCCGACACGCCAATGGTGATCATCGACGACGTCAGAAAGCCTCTCAGATTGGCCGATGCGATTTCGCCCACGTGCGTGTTGGTGGGGCCCGTCGTCACCCCGTTGAACAGCCCCAGCAGCAGCCGTCCTGCCAGCAGCACCCAGAAGTTGTTGCCGAGCGCTACCATCAGGTAGCCTCCGGCCACCAGCGGGGCGCAGATTTGACAGACGCGGATGGCACCGTACATGGGGTTCACGTAGCTGGAGATGAGGTACCCGAGCATGTTGCCCACAGAGGTGATGGAGCATATCCAGGAGATTTGTGACACGCTCAGCTGGAGGCCGGCGTCGGCCGAGGTGATCTGTTCGGTGAATACGCCGGCGAAAGCCACCGACACTCCCATGACGAGGTGATTCATGGCCAGCGCCAGCGTGGTGACCACCTGCCGTGGAGCACCCAGAAACGTCAGGACACAGTCAATATGCGGTGCATTAGACAGAACGGTTCAATCCTTCATTTCGGGGGGTGGGGGGGGGGAGGATGGTGTGGGAGGAGTGGGATTCAGGCTGGCTTCTAGTTCTTTTCTGTGAAGAGATTGGGGGTAGGGGTAGGTGATGAGCCACGTAACAAGTTTGTACCTATTGTGCCGCAAAACTCGTGTTAGAAATGGGTATAGGTTTCTTTTTACGGCAGAATGCCTGTCATTGTCAATTAGACAGATTTTACCCTTTTTGACTTTTCTGCGACGTCACATCTCAAAAATCGACGTCATTAGGACTGAACATTGGGCATCGCGACAAGATCTTTCGAATGCATGCCGTTTAAATTTTTCTAATCAGACCACTGATTCCTGATATCCGGCCCAGGGCCTCCTCTAAGGAATTTTCACTGGGGGGGGGGGAGGGGCAGAGGCTCAGAAGCCAAACCTAGGGTACCCCCAAATCCGGTTTTCTCATCGGATTTAGGCCACTTATTTTTCATCACACCCCTGATGCCATGATTTTTATTTTTATTTTGAAAAAATAGAGAAATAGTAGGCCGCCTGACTCTATACCGGTGGATCCAGACCGGCACGGGCAGGGTGACATTTGGGGTAAATATCCCCCGCGCAGCGTCCGAAATTGACGAAAATTTCCGGCTTTCCGAAAATGAAACAAAATGCCTTTATTAAAAAGTATTAAACGGCACAGCAGTGCGTAAGGAATCTAACTGATCACAGAAAGCGGCTTAGGTATCGATTTCCCAAACGCTGCAAAACAGCTACCTGCCTGAAAACAGCTCACCATCCTAAAAAGCTACTTGCCTGAAAATGACTCAAGAAACAGGCCACAGGTCAATGAGAATGAGGGTCAGGGAACAGGGTAATTACATTTTAAGGAAATGAGTAGAATTGAAGTGATCACGAGAATACCTACTAAAACTTTTGCCAGCTGGGCCACTTTTTACGCGAGTTGTTCGCAAAAACCTAGGGGTGGGGTATATCATACCCCTCAATAAGTGAGAGGGCTTATCGCTGCTAGTCCCAAACACTGTGGAAAAAAAACGTTTATATCGTGCTATCAAGCTCAGCCGCACTCTTATTTGACCGTAGAAAAATTTCTCTTCAAGAATAAACCCGTCTCCCGAAAAAAACAATACTTCTCCGTGTTAAACCGTAAGCGCTTGACTGATTGAGACTAGAGAGGGCGACCGTTCGGCCTGTTTCCTTCTCAAAGTGATACCCCGTTCGGGCTTCAGTCGGCGTTCGATGGTAAAATCTGCCATGTCTGACCTCATTCCGCGGCTCATCCTAGGCGGATCTGTAAAAAAACCTGTAGGGGAAGTTGGGGCAATGCCGGAGTTGGGGCAAAGCCGAAATTCGAGATATTTCGAAAACCGTACGACATGGATGCCACTTGTCAGTGATGCTCTGAAGTTTAAGTGACTACCAATTATCGCATGTTTGTTACCAGTCGTCATTCGGAATACTTCGGCTGTGAGGGCGCCAAGAGCGTTTTCAAGGTACGTTTCCTTTGTACTACATGCGTCTTCGAAGCTGCATTTCCTACTCATTATGCTACCGTTTGTCCGGCCAATTCGGTCAAGTAATCTTCAGCACGTCTTTGCAAAAGTGTGCTGCCTATTTGAAATTTATACAGCACGTTGAAAAGTTATGGGCCTGCAAATGAAAGTATGGCTGGCTGGGGTAATGCCGAAAACGTGCAATTACGCGCGTTAAAGCACGCTACGTGAACTTTACCGCTGTAGAATAGCAACGCGTATTTTTAGTCACACAAATTACACTTTTTACCGACACAATGGCCTGTTACCATAAGGAATGATTTACCTGGCCTTTTCTTATTATATCACACAATTATAACTTCCAGTGTGCACCAAGCGTCCTCAAGCTCTTAAAACGCGTGTCAGCTTTGACGAATTCTGGATAAAATTTGAGATAAAATAGCAAAACATCAATTTCGGCATTCCCGTAGATCATTTCTCCCATTTTCGGCTTTCCCCGCAGTCCGGGGCAACGCCGAAAAAGTCACTTCTTTGATATTTTTAGTTTGTGCGCTTAACGGTATGCGAATTCATCAAATGCGCCTGGTATGTTTGAAAGGCAAAAGACTGGCCTCTCGAATGACGCCAACAAGAATAGCTTATGTTGTCTACCTTGCGTGCTACGGGCGTCAGAAAAAAAGTATTCGGCGTTCCCCCAACTTCCCCTAGATAAGAAACCAACGATATAAGGAAACTAAAATTAGTAACGTGGTGATCCTGGAGATAGTCTGGATTGTTTGTTTGGTAAGCTTATAGTGAAATTTCCTCGTTTTTCTACGTGATTTGCTTAACTGCGTGGCCCCCCAGTGACGCGATTTCAGCTCCACTGGGGGGGGGGGGCAGCGGCATCACTGGGGGGGGGGGGCCGCGCCCCCCCCAGTTAACATGTTAGAGGAGGCCCTGATCCGGCCAGAGCCTAAATTGTGAACAACCAAAAATGCCGATAATTTTTACTTTGACCTGACCTCTGACGTCATCGGTGACCTCGAGGTCAATGAAAATAGGTTTCGCTCGACAGTTTTTCCAGGGCTATCAGACGCCGTTTGAATTTTGACGATCGGCCCAGTAGTTTCGGAAATAGGAGGGGGGCTCTGGAGAGCCTCCCCTCAGTCACTCGCGTTATGGAAAATACCCCGGTCATGCGCGGGTTAATTGCCTAATCTTAAACTGTATGGTAATGAAGAGAGCTGTTGAGCATCAATAGCGACAATGTGACACGCATATATGTATGTGGACAAAACTAACAATAGGAGTGGACATTGCAAAACGGAACACAATCTGCAATTGTTGCATTTCTTACCTGCATTAAAAGGCCACGCCGTCGCCCGTGTCCTCTCACTGCGTTTTTAGAAGAAAGCGTCATTTTGAAGAGTGTAGATTCAGTATCTCAATAATTGTCCTGCACTCAGATGTACAACAAAAGAATATGCAGTGCTGAGTACCGTTTGAAAGAAAAATAAGGTAGACGGCGAGGCTCTCCGGCCGGTCGGAGGAGGAGGTGGGAGTCGCCCACTGCTGCACTCGACGGCAGCCGGCTGACGTCTGGCCCGCGGTCCGACCGACGGGCGACGTCCTCTGACGGTGTTACGTCACACCGGCCCCTCCCGTGACACGTGCCGGGGTGATGAGACCAGACCACCCAGCGCCAGTGCTGCCGGTGCCAGCCGGACAGCTGATGTCAGCACGCAGTCCCGCGACGCCGCGTCGAGACAGCCCCGGTGGAGCTGGGATCAGTTGTCTGTCTGTTTCCAGAGACGCGAGCTAAACACACCCTGATTTGGTTCAGAAAAATACACCGGCTGCTAGAGTCCATATTACGGCGTGATTCACCCGCGCCCTGGTGGGGTCTGTTTATAACTCGACTTGGTGTGTGTGTGTGTGGGGGGGGGAATATTTCCCCCCGTATCTCCGAACCTACTGAACGGATTCGCAAAAATCAAACGGCGTTCAATACCCATGTCAAAACTGTCAGAAGAATTTTAATTTTATTGACCTTGGGGTCACCGATAATGTCACAGGTAACATCGAGTAAAACGCAATTTATCGAAAATCATCGACAGAGCGTAGATATACCTAGTAGATATGTTGCTAATAGAGGTCACTGATACCAGGTCAGGCTACAGAGGTCAGGTTACCAAGGGTCAACACATGAACCCAATTTTACTGGGGCCGTGTGATGTGTTTTATGGTCAATTTTTCATTTGACGTCCTCGGTCCGGTCTGCACGGTAATCACGTTCACATAGTTGACTGATATAAGGTCGATCCCCCGCTGACGAGTTCTCTCGAGAGAACCACACCGCCTGCGGGTTCACAACGGCCCCTCCCCTTTAACGAGAAAAACGAAATAGTGTTCTAGGAATTCCATGGAAGAAGGTAAAACAAAAATCACTGCTGCACGTGCTGCCGCGGTCGCTGCCCTCTGTCGACTGGCGCCTTGGCGTGTCCCTCTCCGCTTCCCTCTCGCCCCTGCCTCCCCGCGGCCATGCGCCGTCCTCCCGCCGTCCCTCCCCCTGCCGTTGTTCCCCCTCTCTCCCCTCACTTCGCCGTGCGTCCCTACCCGATCCGTCAACATACCTTACCGTCTCCGCCGTCAAGGTGGCTATTCCAACTCAATGGTGTTGGTAAGACCAATAAAACACCTTTTGGGGCGACCGACGAAGCGAGCGAGAGGGTGGGCCCTGCACGTGCGAAATTGCAAGGGGGTACCTCCAACAAACTTGTGCACTGTACCCTACTAACCGGTCCCTAGCGATGTGCCAAATTTGAGCGCACTCGACCCAGCTGTTCTCGAGATCTGGAAGCGGCACCTTGCACGCGCGCACTTGCAAAATGGGTCCCAACTGACTTTTGCACGGCACCTTACTAACCGGTCCCTGAACATGTACCAAATTTCAGCGCAATTGGTTCAGCCGTTCTCGAGATCTGAAATCGACCCCTGCACGTGCACACGTGCAGAAGCACCCAAACTGTGGCACATGGGTATGCATTGCATAGTGGGTGCCTACATGCTTGCCAACTTTCAGCGCAATCACGTCCCAGTAGTTACGGAGACATTGCAATTGTTACAAAACTGACACCTCTTTGTTTTGCACGTAGTACGTGCATAAGGGATCACCCACATGCATCGGAAATAGTCCAATACTTAATAGAAGGAATGAAGCTATCCTACAAAAATTACCGCATGTCAAGGCTGAAACAGACTCTTTCCGCATTCAGGAAATCGCATGCGAGAGCCTATTCAAATACATTATAATTCTTCTCGCATCAATCGCATCCGGGAGGTGCGTGCGATTGATGCGAGCGTGCTTCCATGTATTTGAATAGGCTCTCGCATGTGATTTCCTGACTGCGGAAAGAGTCTGTTTCAGGCATAAATCAGTCAAGTGGTTGCTGAAATATAGGCCTCGCAAAAGCGTTCGCACGGCAGGCCGGTCGGCCGGCTGGCCGGCCACTCATACTCAGAATTTTCAGTTAATCTACGAAAGACCACGCTCGCTTCGCTCGCTCCATAACGACCATCAGGGACGGTTTAGGTTACTTTTTGATTAAGGCCAGGTCAAGGTCAGGTAAAATAAGGTCGAATTTCAAAGTTGATATTTTTGCATAAAAAGGGTAGGGGAGAGTGGGGTGGGTTGTATCAGTTTTTACTCCGAGACCCCTAACCTCGTAACTATCCGTGATAAACTCATTATTACCATACTATCTCCTTCCTTGATTCTTCTGCTTTCTTGTGCAAAGTAACTCATGGTGTGTCAAAAGTGGAAATAGCCGCCCGGCTTTAGTTCGCCAGCCTTGTCAATAGATGGCAGTACCACAATATGGGCAGCGGATCGTGCAATTGACGTCAAATTTTCGTTATCTGCTAAGAATTGAATGACGGATCTTTTCATGCAAGAATCAAGTAAATCGGTCCACAACTTTTCTAGCAACAGAGATATGAAGTCAAACACCCTGCCAGAGCGGCGGCGCGGCGGCCGGCGGCAGCCGTTACGCGCCGCCTGGGAGACTGGCGGCGCTGAACAGGATTCCGAATTGGCACTGCACTAAAACCTGTTAACTGCTTGGAATAGTTATTATAGCAAAATTTTCATTCAAGTGAGGAATAACCAAGGGCAGGAAGTATGTATGCTTGTGTGCGTACTATGTAAGCCAAGAAACTGCAATAACAGATACTCGCTAATATTAGATCCAGCCAAGTCCAAACGCATTCCAGGTGATGTGTTTCCGATGGGTCAACAATATTTATCGTTCGAGGGCGGATACAGTTTTAACAATACAAAAAAATATTTTTGCACAGCTCTATTCCTTGAATAATTCTCTTCAACACCTCATTCCTAGTTAGGCGAATTAGCCCACCCTGGTTGAATAAATAAGGCGATCTCGCCACAAGGTCGGGGAAAACCGACCGAAAACGGCCGCGCTCAACGTTAATTTGGGCATGCAGACTCTTAAAAACTTGCATTGGGCGGGCAGGGTTTCCCAGGTATTGGCTCCAAAACACCGTATACGGCTCCCGAATACGTCCAAGTGACCCGCTTCGTTCCTAGTTAAGCTCAAATTAGATCAAGTGACTCATAGGGAGCAAAAAAGCGACAAAAAGCATGAATTTCCCTATGGCGGCGGGCTGCCGGGTTGCCAGACGGGGCACCGGCTATTTCCACTTTTGACACACCATGTTTCCGCTACCTCTACCAGTTTTTCTTCTACGGTCTGCCGAATAGAACAATGTTTTTGATACAACTTGCCCCATGGCTTGGGTGAGTTGTATCACATGGTGGGGTAATTTGTATCACTATCTCACGTTTCAGGGAGTGTGCTTGTTACTGGTTTTGAACATAACAACAACATTAAATGGGGTTGATACAATGTATATGCTCAAAGGCTTCACTTTTATTAGACCGAACTTAGGTCAATCCGAACGAAACATCGAAACGAACGAATTATCAACAGACTAGACGCAGTGGCCCGTTAAGAGCAAAGAAGCCAACACATTGTGCTGAAATGGAACGAGTACTAGGGTGACCCGCGTGCTCCGCAACGCGAAAAGGGGGTATTTACGATCGGCGGGTGTTTGGTTGTTCTTGTGTCGGTTGGGTTATCAATCCATTTCGGTCGATTGCTTTTTGACGGCTAAACGTTTTGGTTTGTGGAAAAAATATCCACCGCATCGAGGTGCCCGTGTCTGATAAGCATGCTTTCCACTTCAGAATCTGTCAAATGTGCTTTATAATTTAGGCGCGTAGTTTTATGACAAATGAAAGGCGTAGATAGTTTTCACTAAAAATCGTTTTGCAGAGGTTTGAAACATTTATATTTTTAAGAATACTGTTGCTTGTCATGCAAACGTGATGATTGAATCTTGGAGAGAATTGAATGCTCTTTCTAATGATAGCATTTTCAATTGTCAAGCGTATCAGGTTAAGCAGCAAATCCCGTGTAACTTTTTAGTGGCACATTTTGGACAAATACCATTTTAATTCAGCGATTTTTCCACATTGTTTTTGATCAATTAGCTTTTCACAATTTTTCCATGAGAGACGGTACATTTTTATTGCTAATAGTCGCTGTTTCAACTCATTCCGTCTGACGATCACCTGAAATTAATATAAATTCCAAAATCCGTTTAAAATGGCACTTTTTGAAATGAAATTGCCCTCACACTTGCACGTGGCGCGTGCCACCCCTGCACCGCACACTATTCGATTGCCCGTTCGATTCTCTACACGATGCTGTTTTCCCCGTGCCGATCGGGCGCACGGCTACCGAGATATTGCACGGGGAACGGACCCGTGTCGGGCAAATTTAGCCATTTTCGCCCGTTTTTGCCAGCCGATTTATACATGTAAAGTCTATGACGCGAATTTGCACTTTTTGGGCACGCGCCACGCGCTCGCTATCGATCCGATCGAGCCGAGACCGCTCAAAGGCACGTTGTCCATCCTTGTTCTATAACTTGCGCAAATTTCAGCGCGGTAGGTGCAACGGTGTGATCTGTAACCCGCGCTACGTAGCACCATGTCGCGACCTTCGTAATAGACAGAAACTACGCCCTCCTCAAATAGTATAGTAGATTGACTAGCTACCTACAAATTAACGTGAGCCAGGGCTTAGCTTTCGCGATCAAAAGCAACATAGGTACCCATGCATACATACATACATACATGTTACAACATACCCCACCCGGCTCTGATACAACATGTACCTCGCCGCCATCTTGGAAAAAAACATCCTCGTGCTCAAAAACAGCGGACAGCTGGAGAAATCCATTTTCACTCACGCAGCCTTAGAACCAACCCTCACCACCGCTACGGAGATCTTTCAAATTCGTGCGCATTTGAATGCCCAAAACACACATTTTCTTGCAACTTGTTTTTTTAGAATGACATTAAAAAAACATAAAATCGGCTCTTACCTCGAGACGCGTCCACCCAGCCACACGATAGAACAGGGAAAGATGGCGCCCGGAAAAACTCGTCGGCTGGTCGTGTCACGAGCGCAATCTATTGGATAAGTTTGGCACAATTCGCCCTGATACAACTTGGACATGATACAACTCTCCCCGCTCTCCCCTACCTATTCGATGCAGCTTAACCCGCGCCGTGCTGGTGGCTTGAACTTTCCGCCGAGTGCTGGGGGGGGGGGGGGCGTTTTCACGCCCCCCCGTCTAACTCGGCTCCTGGGCCACGTAGCGACACGCGGTAAGCGGCAATCGAAAGAGCGTCAAAAATAAGGACGAAAACACTTCGGTCATTTTTTGGGTCAGGTCAAAGGTCAGGTCACCAGAGGTCACCAAAGGTAAAATGTTGACTATTTCAACATTTTGGAAACTGCCAACGGCTATCTCGGGAACCGATAGAGCTACAGCGCCGCGGAAAAGCGCATTCGATAGCCCTTTTACAGACCTTTCTGAGTAATGTTCTCAGATTTGACCTCAGGTCAACGGTTTAGCCTCCAGAGGGCAAAAACTCAAAAATAGCCGTTTTTACGAAAAACGTTTTTTCGTCAATAACTTTTGACTCATAAGCGCCATGACATTACTTTTGCCAGCATCGTGTTTCTCTCGTTGAGACGCGTCGAATGAACTATTCGTTGACCTTGAAAGGTCATTTTGAAAATATGACCTCAGGTCAAGGTCATGACCTGACCGAAAAGGGTCATGTTGCATATCAGTCGATCCGTATCGTCGAGCTGAACACATCTGACGTGTTTTCACCGCTCTAGCACGTCTCTATCAAAAGTTATAGCCAAAAAACTGCTGGCGACCGTTCATGACCTGAGATGACCTCAGGGGCACACAGAGGGGTCACAGGTGCATTTTTCCTATTCAGTGTGTCATGTTTACCTATGAACCGATGTTTGAGAGCGTTTTGAACGATATTCGTCCAAAAGAGGCGCATTTCAATTTTCTCCCATTGACTTATAATGGAGAGGTCGCAAAATTGACCTGACCTTAGGTCACAGATATCAAAAATCCGAGATATACATTTTATACATACTGTTACTCATATCAATCGCTGAAAGTTTCAAAGTGATCGTTCAGTCGGTGTAGCTATAGCGAGCCTTTGAACTTTTTCTGAGGTAAGGTCACTTGACGTGACCTGGTGACCTGACCTTGAACGGCCTAGGTCTGAAATTTTCACAAAATGTGCGGAAATGATGTAGGAACACGTGTACCAAAAACAGCGGCGCTGCGCGCCGCCGTTTTTGAGATATTCGCGAAAAACCTGAGGGGGGGGGGGGGGGGCGTAAAAACGCCCCCCCCCCAGCACGGCGCGGGTTAACACGAGAAATCCAACAATGGTCTTAGTTTTGTGTACATGATCTATAACAGCTAAAAATTTGGTTGAAATGTTTGACGTCATCAATTTTGAGCAGTTTTTTGCCATGATTTTGCCCAAAACAGAGCTACCGAGCTCAAATTTGGCACGTCGATAGCAGACTAACAGTTCTACAAAAAAAAAAACACAACAAATATAATACTACCGTAAAGTGGGGCTATTTGAGACAGTGGGGCTATTTGAGACAGTATTTAAAATCGCTATAAAATGAATATCGTTGGAATTTTGTGTGATATTTTTGCTCACGGAGGTGTAGAATCGAGCAGTAAATCGCCTGAGCAAAAATTAAGCATAAATTTCAAACGGTTTTTACTTTATAACAATTTTAAATACTGTCTCAAATAGCCCCACTGTTTCAAATAGCCCCACCTTACGGTACCCTTGCAATTTTTGAAATTTTGGCCCTCGCCCTGGCAGGGGGGTCGATACGACCCCCTCTAAGGTTTTTCGAAGATAGCGTAAAAACGGCGGCGCGCAGCGCCGTTAAATTTGCACAGCCTATGGGGCAACCCTTTTATATCTACATTGCCTGAAAATTTCAGGTCCGGGTGGCCTTGGGTCAGGTCACCAGGCCATAAAAACCGGTACAAAGTTATGGTCAAATTTCAATTTTCTTTATGCACCTGTCCAACTCACATTTTTGGACTGATTTCTTTCAAACTTTCAGGATGCGTTAAAAAGTTAATCGAGTTGAATAACGTGTAGCTCGTTTTTTTTTATGTCACTGACCTGAGGTCAGTTAGAGGTCACTACGTCGTTATGTTTAGCCTATGGGGAAATTTTCAATTCGGAAAATACTGGAGATATTCGCTTCGTTCTATCACTTTTGTGCTTTGAAACCTCAGTACTTAATATTATGTTGCTTGGTGCTTCATTGTTTGGTGTAGCTACTTGTCCATGGGTCAGGTCAAATGAGGTCAACTGAGGTCAAATGACGTTTGTGCCAATAACTTGTCACATAATAAAGATAAAGCTTTCAAAATGGTATCATTTTGTTCCTTTTGAAGAGCCAAGTCGAATGATATGCAGCATTAAGCATTTCGACCAATCTTAAAACTTAAGTTCCACTTAAGATGTGCTCAACTTTTTAAGTACACTTAAGCAAGCAAAAGTAAATCATCCGACGCGCCTTGACGTGCTGAGTTCCCTGACGCTTTTCTTTTTCCTCTATCGTAGTTAGATCAAAAGTTATAAGCGAAAAACTTTTGACCTGTTTTTAGCGAATTTTTTTTTCATTCATATCCCCCCCAAAAAAACAGGGATGCGGAGCCCTGGAAATTTCAGACAGCTTCGGCTCCGGCTCCGGCTTCGGAGAAATAAAATCGGCTCCGGCTCCGGCTCTGGCTCCGGGTGAAATAACATGGCGGCTCCGTCTCCGGCTCCGGCTCCGGGCAAAAATGTGCCGGCTCCGGCGGCTCCGGCTCCGGCTCCGCACCCCTGCCCAAAACCCCCTAAATATTGACCTAGAGGAAACAAATTTTCACAGGGGCGTGAACCCCAGGGGCCCACCTACCTACCAAATTTGGTGTTTCTAGGTGCCATAGGAGCCAATCGCGACGGGAGGGGGTTGCATCGACCCCCCCCCTGTCAGGCCGTGTTATGAAAATTGCCCTGCCAGGGCGAGGTTTTTTTTTAATCGAATCGAAAAAAGAATCGTTAACTTTTTGGCTGAATCAAACCTGAATCGTTCCTTTTTTGTTTTTAGTATCTGAATCAAATGGAAACGATTCACCATTTTTGAAATTATTGAACGGAGATTTAATCGCAAAAAAATCAAATGAATCAATGATTGAATCGATCATAAAAAGGTGAATCAATAATTAATCAGTCTGCAAGGATGGTCCGGCAAGGGCTAATGCTGAACTGGTGACAAAAAGTTTTCACAGGGCGATATTTTCTATGGGTCCACCTACCCTATAAATTTGGTGTTGATATTTGCCATAAGGGTTTGTGCCAACCCACCCTGGACGTTTGTGTTATAGGAAGGGTGTTGGCTCAGCAAGCGCTAACCCTCGCCCGTAGCTGCCTATTGGTGTTTTTTTCCAGCCGCGAACGTATAGGGGGTTCCGTTGGACCCCCCTTGCTGTTTCGCCCCTGATCGAGCTAGAGCTTCGCGGAAAAAACGAGCGTGTTGCCCGGACGAGAGGAAGCCGATAATACCCAATTTAACCCGGCGGCCGCTGGGCCTCCGCGCCACCCGCCGGCCGCTGGGGGGGGGGGCATATAGTTGCCCCCCTTTACTTCTGCGACGATATCGTCGCAACGCGAAGAGATAGAGAAGCGAAACTTCGCACACATCTTCCTGAATACCTAGCCGAGGTTGTGTTCAAATTTGGTGTTGATCCCATTTGAAATGACGTCACAGTGACGTCATAAGTGAAATTATAGATTTGCGACTCTCATATTCTTCACGATACATCAGATATATGGGACCGAATATAAAGGGCCGATTATTGGTCAGAAACTAGATGGAAGTGTAGTTAGATGTTTTAGGATGACAGCAGGTGCTGTCTAGTTCATTTACAGTTGAGTTTCATGCTCAGCGTCATCAGAAACGGTCCATATCGGAAAACGACAAAACTTTATGACGTCACTGTGACGTCATCTTAGGAGCTGCAACCACCAAACTTTCTTCAAACATTGCCTATGTATTCATTTGAAGCTATGCCAAGTTTCACGTTCGTAGCTCATCAGGTTTCGGAGATATTTCACAAAACGTAAGGGGGGCAACTTTATGCCCCCCCCCCCAGCGGCTCGTGGGTTAAGGGTCCTAGGTCATCGGTTGACCTTCCAGGTCAGGTCAATGACCCAAAAGTCGGGAAAATTGATACCTGTAAGAACGTCGTAAATTGTGGCTGCTATGGGGTTTTTCGGGGTGCTGATCACGAAAGTATTGTTAGTTATCATCATAGATGAAATCTTCATGCATTTAGGCCAGGTCAGAACAGCCAGTGCCTAAGGGTTTTGCCGGGTATTCATAGAAGTTGGGAACCGCCTCTGACAGCTTCCTAACATGTTATGAAGGCACCAATGGTGCATCGTAAATGTTCAAATGGTTGCTAAATTCAAATTCATCTCCAAAATTTAGCCGAGAAACATGTAAAACTCGAAAAAGTGAGTCGAATTCATTAAAGGTCAATGACCTGACCTGATCTTCCGGTGATCTTACACCCACCTTAATGCCGGGGACCAACATCATATCCCATGTTTGAATGCTTGAAACCACGAAAAGACTGCAAACGTGCGGCTTATGCGAGCCGAGATACGCCGAATCGCGATTGCGGCCAAACATAGTCTCGAAAAGTAGGCCACAGGTCAAAGGTCGTTTGCGTCAGAGTCAAAAACTTTTCAGGGTAGGTGTAAAAGTGATTAACGCGAGGGTACTGAAAGTTTCGTCGCGATCGGCCGCTTTTTACTCGAGTTACTCACGAAAAACTGAGGGGGGGGGTCCAATCGACCCCCCTTATACGGGCGAGGGTTAATTAAAGGCCTTTAAAACATAAATCGGTTACGTTTCTTTTCAAGCAAAGAAAGCAGGGAAATTCCGTCAAATTCCATTGAACGCATTTGCCGTCGGATCTCTAATGACACGAGGGTAAGCGATGAGCTCCTGACCCGTCCTCGACCAACGCTGTTGGGCACCCCGCACTCCGCCGTGCTGCGGCGGCGCAACGTGCGCGCGCCGCACAGTCTCTCGCGCAGCGGCCGCCCGGCCGGGCCGACTCGCTCGTTGGCGCTGCATCAGTAGCACTGCTGGGAGCTGACTGGGAGGAGTGCGCGCCCGGCGCTGAGTGGAGGGTGTTGGATAGTGCTGCGCTGGCTCTCACTTGAGACAGCTGGGTTAAACACGTGTGAGAGCTGAGCCATTCAGGTCCCACTGGTGTGGTGTTGTGGGCTTTACTAACAGGATTTTAACTGCTGATTGTATTTCAATCGTCTTGAACCGTCAAATGTGTTGCTGAGTTATTTTTTGCCTTGTCTTTTTCTTGGAAGATGACTTTTCGTTCTTAGGAGAAAAGTGGGAAAAATAGTGAAAAGCGCCATTTCAAGCTCAACAGTCAAATGTGTTTTTGGCATTTATGGAAACAGTCAAATGTGTATGTTTGTCTAAATAACCCTTCAAAAGTAACAGTTAAGTTCACGGCTAGTGGAGATTGGGACTTTAGCTAACCAGAGTCGACCAGTATGGAGCTGAGTGAGAGCACGTCAGTCGCGCCCGATGCGCCGGCGGTGACCAACTCGAGTGTGCCGGACGTCGCCGAGCACCACTACCATCCGGCGTTCGTGGTCACCATGAGCGCGCTGATGGCCACATTCATCGTGTGCAGCCTGGTGGGCAACACGCTGGTCATCATCACCATCTGCCGACACCGGCAGATGCGCACGCGCACCAACCTGTTCCTGATGAACCTGGCGGTGGCGGACGTGATGGTGGCGCTGCTGGACATGCCGGTGGCGCTGGTCACGCTGATCGCCGGCCGCTGGGTGTTCGGTGACGTCCTCTGCCAGATGAACGCCTTCTTCGTCGGCCTCGGCACCATGACGTCCGTCCACACGCTGATGCACATCAGGTGAGTGATGTCGCCGCCGGACATCAATGTGACAAGCCATTTTGCCATCGCAGCCGCCGTCGACATGTTTGATTTGCTGGTGTTGTAGGTACAAAATAACCAGGAAGGTTATCATTGACGCATTATTGGAAAAGCTGCATTAGCGATATTGCAAAGCCACCAAAGTGCTTTGATCAAGCAGCGCCATTTTAGGGTGGAAAGGCGTCAGTCTTATTTGTTCACGGCCGACTGCTCCGCCTCAGTGAGTCACTGTATAGAGACCATCGACTGGTAACCCGCGCCCCGCTGAGGTAATGAGCCGAACGCGCACCGCTGAGGGGGAAGGGGGGGGGGGGCTAGATTTTTGCCCCAGTGTTGGTTGTAATAGATGAGCTTAACCCTATTAGTGGCAGGGGGGGTTATTTTTATCCACCCCTAAGGTTTTTCGGGAATATCTCCGAAACCGCTGAAGCTACGATGCTGAAATTTTCTGACTTTTCCTAAAACTAAATTAGGCACATTCCCTGAAAATTTCAAGTTCATTACTTTACCAGGGGCGGCTCCAGAGCACTGGGAATTGGGGAGTCCTATTCGTATATGCGAGTCATTTGGGCGAAGATCACGATGCTGATGTATTATAACTGTATGCACCAGTTTTACGAACAGTGAATGAAAGGTATCATGTGATAACATACACAAAATTATTGTGCATCCTCTTTTGACACGTTTTTGCTATAATAGGCGGATCCAGGCGTCCAAAAAGGGGGGTTATGTTTTACCTCCCAACATAGGTGCCCTGACACCGCCTATGCATGACCAATACAATTGTAGTCGTTCTTTCATAAGAAAATTGTAACATAACAAGACCATTACCACCCTTTCCAGAAACAGTACCAACAAAAACCTTATTTACTATACTTTTTGTGTACCCCCAATCTCAATGATCTGTATCCGCCTATGATTTTCGAAAATGCATATTTTTAGGATCCATGTGAACTCCTGGTTCATTCTCTATCGATCGGCAAAAGTTGCGTTAACCCATTAACGCCCAGCGGTACCAAAAGGTACCAACGCACATTTTGGCTTGCTGCGTTGAGACCATACGTTTTTTCGCCACGTAGATTCTGTCATTGGATAATCGTCTCCTTTCCGGATATGCTGTTGGGTAAAAATAACGTGCTGCTAAGAAGAACTTCGTGTGAGGTGCAGAAAAGCGAGGAGTGTTTCGAGGCGCCACAGTCACTGGCTGACGTCGGGAGAAGGAAACGTTTGTATTTGCTTGTCTGTGAATATTTTTCTAGCCAAAGTGTGTTTACATTAAAGATTAAGAGCTTGTAGCTGCAGTTAAGCAGAAAATCCGATGTTTCGTCATGAATCCTGGCGTCCCTAGGGACAGAATTATTGTTGGTACCTTTTGGTACCACTGGGCGTTAAGCTAAGCGTTTTTTCGCTATTTCATGCGTGTGCAGTATGTGCAGACGCGTAACAATGTTCAACGGAGTGATGCGGACAAATTGCCATTTGGGGCGCCATCCCTCAAGGGGACGCTATCGCCTAAAGAAATTGGGTGCGTAAGAGGAGCGCCTGTGAGGCCATAGTGGCCCCTATATGCAAAAGAGAGGCGCATATAAAGTTCATAGGGGCGATTCAATGCAAATGAGGATGTCCATAGGAGCGACTTTGATGCCCATAGGAGCACGTGCATGCGAAAGAGGGGCACCCGTGAAGCCTATAGGAGTGCCTCTGAGGTCCATGAGGCCCATAGTATATGTAGGGGCACCAACATGCAAAAGGGGCGCCGCCATGCAAAAGGAGCGCCCATAAAGGTCAAAGTCGAACTTCCATACGAAAGCTTGGCCACTGCATCCCAAAGATGAACGGCTCTGAGGCATACAGAAAGAGGTGCGCCTGTGAAGCCCATAGGGGCGCCTCAGTGGGAACGAGGGGCGCCTGCTAGGTCTAAAGCGGCGCCCCACTTTCGCCCACATGCGAAAGAGGGGGGCACCTAGGTAACCCATGGGGGCGTCTCTATGCGAAAAGGGGCGCCTGTGTAGACTGCGAGTCGTTCGCGTAACGTTTCTCAGGGACGGTGTGCAGTTTACGGCAAATAGAATCTAAAAAGAGATCGAAGAGGGGAGTGCCTTCGTCGCCCTCGCCGCTTGAAACTGATGCATTCATTGCTGCTTGGTCATTCACCGCTGACGTGACGCATTGATGTTGGATAGGATGCTTGCCCTGTAATCGCTGGTATTATTGCGGGTACCCCTGCGGAGCAGACATGTGGTCAAGGCCCCAAATGAATACCTATTGCTTGGGGGGAGGGGAAGGGACACGGTTTTGAGATCATCGTGTTGTTTAGGAAGGCTGTTGCTGTTGTTCAGGAAGATGTGGGTAACGGCGTCACATCCCAGTGCAGTTTGTGTGGTAGCATACGGAGGAAATATTGATGCGGATCGTAGTGACAGATGAGTTCCTGCAGACCTGCTGCTTGGTACGTGCACCTGATAATGCTGCATACGCCGCGACTGATGCAGACACTGGATTAGAGTAGGCTCCGCCATGAAGGCGTATGCATTGTACTGACGTGGCTGTCACTAGAGTCATCTGTGGCAAGTGGCGCGTGGCGCTCTGCCCGGAGACGTACATGGAGAAGTATAACGGCTAGAGCCTAGAAACATGACGTGTTGACTGCTGCAACGTGTGCCTCTGCGCAAGCAGCACTGTACTATCCGGCTGAAGTCCATTTTGGAGATCTGTCTCGTTGGTTGCTGGATTAGATTTAATAGGTTATAGCGCGTGTCTTGCAGTGCACGAACTGTAACTACAGACTGTGCTGTATCTTGAACAATGGGCTTCATGTTTATTTTCATAATTTTGAAAGAAAAATTAACACAAAATGTAGGGTGGTTGCTGGTAATGGCTTTAAGAAAACCGTTAGTTTTGTCACTTGTATAAAGATATTTGTGCATCTTAGGAAAATAAACAACCCTACAAGACTTGAAACCTGGGCTGCAGAATCTGAGTCGGGAGTCGGTCGGAGTCGATATATCTAACTGAAGTCGGAGTCAGAGTCGGAGTCGATTGTGGAAGCCGGAGCTGGAGTTCGAGTCGCCGAAAATCCCGCGACTCCGCAGACATGCCAGGACTGCGGAGATGGAGTATGAGTTAGAGTCGGTCGGAGTCGACAATCATGCCTGGAGTCTGAGTCGGAGTCGGTGTTGAAATGTAAAAGTCTGAGTTGGAGTCAGAGTCAGTCACTGAAAATTCATCGACTCCGCAGCCTTGCTTGAAACAGTACAGTTCTTCACTAGACCGACCCACTACCAGGTGAATAATAGCATTGACGTTTATGGCAATTAGGCAAAACATGCAGTAATGACGTCATAACCAGACAACTTGAAAAACATAAGCGGCGAGCGTTTGCCATAATATTGCCGATCAGTATGTCGTCTTATATTCTGATTTTCACGAATGAGCTGCAAAGTCTTCTTGGCAAACATATCTTGTATGCTGCTAAAATGCATGTTTTTGCGAAAAAATGATGTCATTAACGCCCAGTGGTACCAAAAGGTACCACTTCAAAAAAGGATATTTCTAAATTTCGCACATTTACCAAACTCACATGGTACCCTTAGGGGACCATTACCTCTAAATCGGCAAATGGGCATTCGTGTGCGTTCCCTGGGGAATTACGGGCGTTAATGGGTTAAGATTGGTTCAGAAAATTGGCCGTGATAAACAGTCTAAAATGTATCTGCAATTTGCCCGTTTTTACCCCCTCTACATTGACATTTTACCCCCTCTACATTGACATTTTCTTAATCTTTATTTTTTGAAATGTAGATCACGTTGAGCGAAATCGAATGCCGTTTGAATTTTGAAAATCGGCCCGTTAGATCTCGAGATATCAAGGGGGGGTCGTAAACAGCCCCCCTGCCACTAATAGGGGTAGCCAGGAGCCTGCCGGCTGCCACTAATAGGGTTAACAGATGTTCGTAGAAGAACTGGCAAACAGTAGTTGGAAGGTCTCAACAAGACGGATCTTTGGAGCGCATTATTTCTGCCTCAGTAAGTCACAGGTCAGGTCAAGGGTAAAACTACAATGTTGTCATGAGCAGCACGATAGGTTCTTTGCAAAGGTGAAGTTCAACAAGGGTCAAACGGCTGAGGTTTGAGGGTCCGGCCGACCCCGTTCTACGTTGAACGATGAAGAAAGCCGAGTACGGGAGAAAGTTAAACTTCGCAGATGTGCAAATCTGATTTCTGACCTTGAGCCGATAATTGCGTCATTTTAGAGAGCTGTTTTGTTTTTGAAGACTTCCTTTGCTGAGGATGCGGGCAGTCATGAATAATTCATCAACGACGTGGACGTAAATGGATATTATAACGACTATTTCATTACCAGTTACATGTTTTCGGGTAACAGCTATGCTCTTTTCAGACTCATTTCATTTGCGCTCAGAATCAAAGAAATAACTTAACAATTTCATTGCAATGGAAACGTTTTTCATGAAAGTAACAATGATGTGTTCATTGTTTGTGACTATATCACAACAAAGCGAGAATAATGCCAGTTAGATAGTTTTCCGCCACAGACAGTTCGTTACAAGGTGTGATAGTCCGTGGGCGAGCTGCAGCCAGTGCGCCGCACGTGGCAGAGCTCTCCGGCAGGCGCCACGCAGACCACTGCACGTAGGCGGCCCGCTCGGCCCGCTCCATTAGGGAAATGCGCGGCTGGCGTGTAGTCGCCAGAAAGTCGGCAGTTTGTTGATAAAGTACGGGTCGCCATGGGCTGCTGGTCACAGTGTACTGAATGCAGCTTCCAAGGAGGGACCGGCGTGGGTCGGTCAGATGGATTAGTTCTGGGTAAACATTATTAGATACCATTGAACGACCTGTCACGAGGAAAAAGCCCCTAGCAGAGACCTGGGCAAGGTTAATTGCTTTTCTGTTAGAGCCGTAAGGACAGGCTTAGTGATTGAGAGTCAGAATCTGCCTTCAAAAAGTAGTCGGTGAATTCAAAGGTCTTATCTATGCCGCAGAGACGGCAGGGGCGTCGCCACGGATTTTTGACTGGGGGGGACGGATTGGCTGACTAAAAACCCAAAAGCTAGTTACCGTACAATTTCAGGCCTATGCACTACTTATAACGCATACACAATACACATGTTCTCATGTTCTCGCGTGGAGGCGTTATTAGTCACACTCTTTTCTATCTGTGCATGAATTGGCGGCGCGAAGCGCCGCGAAAATTGGCAAAAACTCTTTGCAAAACAGTCCCAAAACGCATAAATTTTGCATCCCGAGTAATAAGTTTGATACCAGGACAGTTAGGATCTGGTCACCAAGTCCAGCAGCCCTGCCTCTAAAAAATCGTGTGGTCCTCTGTCAACCATAGGTACAGCTTATTTCCAAGAAGTTTGAAACTCTGTGCAGTGTAGCTGCAGGACCGCGGGGTCGGAGTCGACTTCGGTCGTAGTCGACGGTTTTGGTCGGATACGGAGTTGGAGTCACCAAAGTCGTACCAGACTTCAACTCTGAAGTCAGAGTCAACGTCATCCCCGAGGATGGGTCGGATAAAAGCTGGAGATTCTGTTGGCTGTGGTGATTGAAGGCCGGGTCATGGTAAGACCAATGTAGGACCATACTGAGTATTACATCCTCCTGGGCTCTCTCAGACCAGGACGAGGTCCTCTCACCCTCAAGCATCAAGCGTTCAAAGGACATGGTGAGACCTTCTGCTGTCGGATGGCCTTGAACGGGAAGAGGGCCGTTTGAGAGTGAGCTGAAGGTCTTGACTATTACGAATATCCTACATAAAATGTGTGGTCTTTGCAAGCTTGAGACTTTGGGACAGATCTTCAGCCCTTGTTGAATATGGTCGCCCCTACAACTGGAGCTTTGGCTCCCTATCGAGGACCTGGGACGGACAGTCCAGAGCTGCACCTCGTAGGTAATGTTATCTTTTAACGTGCCAAGAAATGTTCAAAGAGACAAAAGCATCACATCACATGTTTTTCACTCCGATGCGGGCCGAGGGATGCCGTGATCGGAGATGGGGTGGGGACTCCGAGCGATTTTTTAAAAGCCGGAGTCAGAGCTACCAAAATCAATCTACTCCGCAGCCCTGCAAGCAAGTGCAGTGTCAGCAATTCGCATGATTCAATTTGTATACGAGTAGGTATCCGCAATTTCATCCCAAAACGACAATACACCAATTTCGTTGATCACTTTTTTAATCATTCATGAGGATATTTTTGCGGGGGACGTCCCCCCCGGATTCCTCGACTGGGGGGGACGCGTCCCCCCCGTCCCCCCCGGTTTCGACGCCCATGAGAGACGGGTTGGGGGAAAACGTTTTAGGTCCGCTATGCTTACCATTCGCCAATTTAAGCGAATTATTAACGCAATCGCTGACGTTTTGTCATGGTTTATTTCAGCTATTTGTTTTTTGCCTAAACTACAACTTGCGACCCAGGTCATTTAATGTTTGGCCACCATCAGGTGACCAGGTCACGTCAAATAGCCTAACCCCAAGGAAGATTCAAATGCTAACCACAGCTTAAGTGAATGAACGATTGCTTTGAAACTTCCAGCGGTTAACCCGCGACCGCCTGGAGGGGAGGGGGGGGGGTCGGATCCGACCCCCATCCGTTTTTCACGAATAACTCACGAACCGCTTACGGTATCAACTTACAACTTCGTGTACCTTCCCCTGGATCAATTTGACGGCTTTTGTCAATTTTTTTAGGCAAATTTTCTAATAACTTTTAGAGATATATCGATTTTAATGATGTAACTACGTGGCTTTTTTTTCGTCAAAAAATGGTAAATGTTTGAAAAATCGCCAAAAATCAAAAGTTTATGCAAATTGCAAATTAAACACATGAAAATACGCAGTTCAATTAGTTCTTTAAAATGACGTCGATGACCTAAGGGCAGGTCAATTGTGCGATCTCTAAATTACGCATATGCCAATGGGAGATATTTTAACTGCGCCATCGACCTACATACAAGAAGACCTCTTTCGGTCAGGTCAGCACCTCAACAGTTTGCCAGTTTTTCCAGTTGACTGTTAGGTTCTGAGACGTAATGAGTGCGCTGACCATTACCAGGCCCGGGATCTAAAGATAATCTGGACGAGAGAGTGGGATGAGATGTTTGTTTCGCCAATGCCAAGAGCGCAGGGCCCGCTCGGGCCACCACGGCAAGTGGCTCCGTGATCGTGAGTCCGAGCTGCCGCCGACCGACTCCGGGAACCGCCTGCCGGCGGCAACGCCCGGCGACGACCTTCAGCTGAGGTGAAACTAGAGACCGTCCTTGTGCAGCGCTCATCAGTGCCCACTGGGGCCGGGAACGGGTGAACTGCGCCCGTCCTTATCGGCGTCTGGCAGGCAGATCTAGCCGGAACACCATCCAGCAAATGGCCCGAATAGCAGCACTGAACTGGTAGTACAAGAGGCGAGCACACCCACCTGCCGTGCTGGATCCTCGGTCGTAAGTCAGCGCTCGCGGGATGGCGACCTATCTTCAGCGGCTGCTGGTCAGACCAGTCAGACTATTCGTGTTCGTTCGTCGTTAGCCTCGTACAGAGCATGTCCGTATGCCGTCTGTAATAGGATGGATCTACATACTCAGCGCAGGTGTCATACGGAGAATAGCTGGACACTCGACACAAACATGCACACTACACACACACATACATAATGTACACACGCCTCTCCCCCAGCACTAGGGCCGTATCAGAGCCGAGGCGGCCGCCGGGTGTAGGTACATACAGATACACACGGAGTGGGTACACAGCGCCGCTGCCGATGGCGTGCGTCCGAGCCGGTCGCCGGTCGCGACACGTGCCCCTGTGGGTAATGGCAGGGTCACCCGTGACGCGGCTTGGAAGGCGGAGACAGGGCCGGTGGCGGCTGTCGGCGGCAGCTTCCAGGTGGTGTATTTTATAGGAATGGCGTACATGTCCTCACTCTGACCGAGGTCTTACTCATTCCGGCTCAGAGGAGAGCTTTACATGGGTGGTCGACATACTACGCTTCGTACTTCTCAATGAAGGTTCCACGTCGGTACACCATCGGCGATTGGCCTCGGTGACCTAGCGGGTGGTTTTGTTATCTTTGCACCGATGACGTGTAACCGGGACCACGGCTGGTCGCACGGCCGTCAGACAGCGAGTGTGGCAGGAACCTGGCGGACCCGCTCGGCCCGAAATCCGCAGCGGTCTCAGACTGCCTCACAGAAGGTACGTACTTACCTGTGCGACGTGCCGCACGCCCAGCAGTTGGCGCTTCCCTCCGCGGCGCAGCTGGCTCGCTGCCATGGTGTTCCACACCACTTCAAAGGTGTTCCACCCATACGAAGCACAGTCGAGCAAATAATATTTCCTCCAGCTGTGCTCAGAATCTCTCCACCAGCTGTTTTCAGAATCTTACCGCCAGCTGTGTGCCGAATTTTACCCATACCCACCCATAGAAAATCAAACAATTTGACCTTAATAACCGATACCAATTGTTGTTTTGTGGTGATGACTGTGGACGCAGTCCGGTCGATGGAGGCAAATTGTCCCGCCCCGTTTATCGACCCTGCTGCCTCGAGTCGGCTGTGTACCGCGCGCCTGCGGGTCCGCCCAGGGTCAGGGTCACGGGTGCTGGTGGCGCGGTGGCGGCCGGATGGTGCTGCCTCACCGGGGAGCTGACCGATGACGGCCGGGCCGACCGGTGAACAGACAGTTAAAGGAAGACTACCACCTTCAAAAAGTTTTCTCAGATCGGCCTATGATTTATTCCCTGGACAAAACAAAATTTTGTAATTCACCTGACAAAGTATCATCACGTGAATCGCGAAAAAAATTGTCGATTATCATACAATTATCAATCGGTTAATGTCTAGCGACAATGTTTACACATCACTAGACTTCAAGGTCATAAGATTATTACATTTTATTTGAAAAAGTAAGGTATTTTATGATTTACTAATATATGATTTCATAAGTAATTGGCCATGTTTAATTTATTTTGCATTTAAGTTCGTAAAACATTTAAAAATCATGGCTCATTTGGAATGGGTCTGGCCCATGTTAAACCCCATTTCCCACACTTTTTTGGAAAAAATGAACTACTGAATATATAAGTTTAACTTTTATTTTGACACTCCAAAATTCTTCTCTGATCTAGAAACAATCAAAGTTTTGACATATATTTACCAAAAGATAAGAAAATTAATGTTTCAAAGTTATCGATAAACAGTAGAGATGTCGGTTTTCTTGGACTAAAAAATGGCATCAAACTGAACTTTGGTCTCCGATTTCTCGCAAACGGGTTCGAATTTCGGAAAACCGACTTCAGTCTGGGACATAGGTGGCTCAGCTCTAGTGAAAACCGTTTTGTGGAAAAAAGGTGGCAGTCTACCTTTAACAACGGCTCCGACCAGTCGTTGGTGCTCATCAGTGGGGAGCTGACCAATTAGAGACGTGGGTGGGGACAGGGTGGTGTTTGAACTGAATTAGGTAAACAATCTGGATATCGTGGCGTGTGAGCGCCTCCTGCCCAGCAGGGGAGTGTGGTTGATTTTGGAGGCCAGGTGCCGAGAAATTGACACAGGATGAGGACTAAACATTGACCTGGATTCAATACCTTTGGCACAGGGAGACATATTGTGTGAGGCGTCCTACCTTGTAAACTCATTGTTTCTGAGTGCCATGGGAGCCAATCGCCAGGGGCGTATTCACCCCACCCTCCGGCCATTCGCGTTATTAAACCTCGCCCGCATATGCCATTTTCCCATCCTAAAACGGAGCTATCAAAGACCATTTGGAAACTGGACAAGGGGCAAGTTTCGGGGCAAGCTCGGACAAGTTTCAGGGCAAGTTTCTGGACAAGTTTCGGGGCAAAGGGTGAGGGAGGGGGCCTACAGAGCCTCTCACCCCTTCACTCGCGTTATGGAACATACCTACCTCACACATGCTACACATACTTACTACAGGTGACATAATCAGTGATATAATCAGTAATATAGGACGGGCTCCCGCTGAGCTGCTGCGCACCATCCAGCCGACGCTCCTAGCATCAAACAAAACAGCATCGCCCTGGTTTTCAGTCGAGGAAATAATTTTATTGATAATATAGTTCTAAGACATTTTAGATGAAAAATAAAAACTTCCATTTTTTTCGGGAACCACCGGTATTAAAGGGGCAATAAATCTTACTTTTAACAGGCACAGTGGAAAGGGGGCGATTTTTGCCCACCCCTCCTGTTTTTCGCAAATAACTTGCGCCGCAAACATAATAGTAATGTGAAAATTTGGCTACCAGTCCAGAATTGAATTGCGGATCTTCTCCTGCAAGATTTTTTAAACACTTTTTCCGTTTTGCCCCGCACCCGGGGTAAAACGGGAAATGGAGTGGGGCAATACGGGTTTAGACAAGCTGGGAACAATCTAAGGGCATCATCGTGATCCTCTCGTCAATTCGCATCGAATCACATATATATTGACCTCGAAAGTTCAATATCAAAGGTTGACCTCAGGTCACGTGACCTCAAGGTCATCATGTATATCATTCGATGCGCCTTGACGAGCTGAACACAATGAGAGCATCCGAGCGGCTGTATCCCGTTCCTGTAAAGAGTTATTGGCAAAAAAAACTTTGGTGACCTTTGATGACGTCACATGACCTTACAGCTGCCTAACAGCAAAACAGGCCTCAAAGTAGTGAAGGTTGATCGCATATGAGGTCATGTATGGTTAGGTTAACCTGACCTTAGGTCATCGATATCAAAATTCCGAGATATACAAATTGTAGCTGCCAATGACCTTATAACATCCTGTGACTTTCAAAGGGCTCCCTCATCTACTGTAGCTCTGACACGGTGACAAAGTTGCAAACAAGTGACTTGAGGTTGGGTCATTCAAAGTGACCTGGTGACCTGACCTTTAAAGTTAGGAGGTTTAAACTTGCACACCATGTGTAAAATTGATGAGAAAATAGTCATACCAAATTTCGCGGCGCTACGCGCCGCGCTATTAACGAAAAACCTCAAAGGGGGGCGGATACCCCCCGTCGGTGCGCGGGTTAACATGGTTAGCTTTCTTTCGGTAGCAAAGTCACTTGGCGTCTCAGCACGTGTTTTAACATTATGTTTCGAATATTAGTACGTGCCTAAAAGCCAAGGCCGTATAAAGGAGGTAGAATGGTTAGCTGTTTGTTTACATCAGTTACCTTGAAAGATGACGTCAGCGGGTGTCTACCAATCATCGCCAATATTTTTCTTCGAGGATTTTATCCTCTAAGGCAGTTTGATAATAACCTTTGGGCTACCTTACAGCCTAAAAATTATGTAGTGCACAGCAACGTCCTAAAAACCGACAACACATTGACACCCCGTGACGTCATCTGTCTCCTGAGCCCTCCCTATGTGGCATCATAGAACCGTAATATGGCCTTGACCGTAAGCGCCTGCTAAAAGATTTGTCTTGCAGTGTCGAAAGGTTATTTTGGCCTTTTTTTGCATATTAATTATTATGTTTCTAGCAATTGCTGTTTGCTCGGCTGTTCTGATAATTTTCCTTTTGTTCATGGCAGCAGAAAATGATGAAACCAGAGATATGTGAGCCCTCTTTGCATCGCTGTAGCATGTAAGTTACGTTTCCATTCAATGACGAAATTTTCGATAAATGTACATATATAAAAAGATGGGCACTAAAGCGTGGGTGATATCTTTCTAGTTGAGGTTGATTTGCCATTGGATATACAGTGCAGGGATATGCTTATTTTGCACTCCTCTGAGATGCAGAGATAAGAATTTGCTATCTCTGTATCCCTCTGAGATGCAGAGATAAGAATTTGCTATCTCTGTATCCCTCTGAGATGCAAAGATATGGAGGATTCTTCATGGTTACGAGTGGAAGATAAGGATATATTTTCCAAGCGGGTTACTGAAAACCGCGGCGATGAAGGAGCGAGGTTTTTCTGTAACACGCGAGGAAAAGATATCCGATCTTCCACGACTGAGCCATGAAGAATCCTATATCTTTCTATGTTGAGGTTTATTCTTAATTAATTCAATATTACATTTAAATGCATTCATCTATGTAAAATAGATTGAAAGCAGTTTGTTTTTATGTTTCATACACAAACAATCATTAAAATGGTTCAGTTATTGACCCATTATCACTTGAACTCTTGATTTTTGGCTATGAACCCTCGAGACCTTATTTTTGCATCTCAGAGAAGTGCGAGATAGAAATATCCCTGCACTGTAGACCCAACGGCAAATAAACCTCAACTAGAAAGATATAGAGGATTCTTCATGGCTCCGATTGGAAGATAAGGATATCTTTTCCAAGCGGGTTACTGAAAACCGAGCGACGAAGGAGCGAGGTTTTTCTGTAATACGCGAGGAAAAGATATCCGATCTTCCACGAGTGAGCCATGAGGAATCCTATATCTTTCTATGTTGAGGTTTATTCTTAATTAAGAAAATAATATATTTAAATGCATTCATCCATGTAAAAATAGATTCAGAGTAGTTTGTTCTTATTTCATAAGTTTCATCCATAAACAACCATTAAAAATGTCGTTCGGTTATTGACCCATCATCACTTAAACTCTTGATTTTTCGTTATGAACCCTAGCTCGAGACCTTATCTTTGCATCTCAGAGGGATGCAGAGATAACAAATTCTTATCTCTGCATCTCAGAGGAGTGCGAGATAGAAATATCCCTGCACTGTAGACCCAATGGCAAATAAACCTCAACTAGAAAGATAGGAATTTGTTAGGTATCTCTGCATCCTCTGAAATGCAAAAAATAAGGTATCGAGTGTTCATCACAAAAAAATCAAGAGTTCAAGTGATGATGGGTTAACCCTCGCCCGTATTGGTGTTTTTCCAGCCGCGAACGTATAAGGGGGGGGGGGTCCGTTGGACCCCCCCTTGCCGTTTCGCCCCTGATCGAGCTAGAGCTTCGCGGAAAAAACGAGCGTGTTGCCCATGACGAGAGGAAGCCGATGATACCTAATTTTAAGGTCCTAGGTCACTGGTTGACCTTGCAGGTCAGGTCAATGACCCCAAAGGCGGGAAAATCGGGACCTGTTAGAACGTCGTAAAGTGTGGCTGCTATGGGGTTTTTCGGGGTGCTGATCACGAATATCATGTTAGTTTTGATCACAGATGATGTCTTTACGCATTTAGTCCAGGTCGGGTCAGGTCAGGTCAGGTCAATCAGTAGGGGTCCTGCCGGGTATTCGTAGTAGGTGTCAGCCGCCTCTGACAGCTTCGTAACATGTTACGAAGGCACCAAAACTACTTCGTAAATGTTCATATGGTTGCTAAATTCGAATTCAGCTCCAAAAACTGGCCTAGAAACATGTAAAACTCGAAAAAGTGAACCGAGGTCACCAAAGGTCAATGACCTGACCTGACCTTCAGGTGACCTTGACACCAACCCTAATGCATGGGGGCAACATCATATCACATGTTTGGACGCTTGAAACCACGAAAAGACTGCAAACGCGCGGCTAATGCGAGCCGACATACGCCGAATCGCGATTCCGGCCAAACATGGTCTCGAAAAGTAGGTCACAGGTCAAAGGTCATTGGGGTCAGGGTCATGAAATTTTCAGGGTAGGTGTAAAATTGATCAACGCGAGGGTACTGAAAGTTTCGTCGCGATCGGCCGCTTTTTACGCGAGTTATTCGCGAAAAACCATGGGGGGGGGGTCCGTTCGACCCCCCCCCCCTATACGGGCGAGGGTTAATAACCGAACTGTTTTCAATAGCTGTTTGTGTATGAAACATGAAATAAAAACAAACCACTCTAAAACTTTTTCTAAATTAATAAATGCAATAAGATATAATATGCGATTGTTTAAGAATAAGCCTCAACCTAGAAAGCATATATATATATATATATATATATATATATATATATATATATATATATATATATATATATATATATATATATATATATATATATATATATATACAACGGGGCTTGTGCAAAGCACCCTTCTAAACGGTCGCTAGCGGTGTGCCAAATTTGAACGCAATCGGCCCAGCCGTTCCTGAGATCTGGAAGCGGCATTCTGCACAAGCGCACGTGCAAACGGGGTCTAAACTGACTTTTGCACGGCACCCTACTAACCGGTCCCCAGCCGTGTACCAAATTTGAGCACAATCGGCCCCGCCGTTCTCGAGATCTGGAAACGCCCCCTGCACGTGCGCACGTGCAGTAGCACCCTAACCGCAGCACATGACAATGCATTGCCTGGTGAGTGCCTACCTGTATGCCAAGTTTCAGCGAAATCGCCCAAGTAATTACCGAGTTATTAAAATGGGAACAAATTTGACACCTCTTATTGTTGTATTTTGCACGTGCACTGGGGGTGACCCACATGCATCGAGAGTATCCTATTTTTGGTAGAAGGGATGCAGCTACCCTACAAAAATTACCGCAAGACAATCGCCTTAGCGGCTGCTGAGATATGAGCCTCTCAAAATCACTACTTTTGCAAAATAGCTTGAACACCCTTGACTTTTCACGTGGCACGTGCCACGACGGTCACTAAGATGTATCAAAAGTAGTCAATTACGGGGTAAAAGGGATGGGGCTACCCAACAAAAAAGACCGCAGGCCAATCGGTCCAGCGGTTGCTGAGATATAAGCCTCTCAAAAGCGTTACAGGCCGGGCCGGGCCGGGCCGCTAATACTGAGATTTTCCCGTTATTACGAGCGAGCGAGCGCAGCGAGCGAAGTGAGTCTTTTCAATACGAGCGAGCGAGATAGTGAGCCCTGCACGTGCGGAAGGGCGAGAGGGTACTTCCAACGGACTTGTGCAAAGCACCCTTCTAACCGGTCGCTAGCGGTGTGCCAAATTTGAGCGCAATCGGCCCAGCCGTTTCTGAGATCTGAAAGCGGCGTTCTGCACGTGCGCACGTGCAAACGGGGTCCAAACTGACTTTTGCACGGCACCCTCCTAACCGGTCCCCAGCCGTGTACCAAATTTGAGCGCAATCGGCCCAGCCGTTCTCGAGATCTGGAAGCGCCCCCTGCACGTGCGCACGTGCAGTAGCACCCTAACCGCAACACATGGGAATGCATTGCCTGGTGGGTGCCTACCTGTATGCCAAGTTTCAGCGAAATCGCCCCAGTAATTACCGAGTTATTGAAATGGGAACAAATTTGACACCTCTTATTGTTGTATTTTGCACGTGCACTGGGGGTCACTCACATAGATCAAGAGTATCCGACCTTTGGTAGAAGGGATGCAGCTACCCTATAAAAATTACCGCAAGACAATCGCTCAAGCCGCTGCTGAGATATGGGCCTCTCAAAATCACTACTTTTGCAAAACTGCTTGAACACCCTTGACTTTTCACGTGGCACGTGCCACGACGGTCACTGAGATGTATCAAAAGTAGTCAATTACGGGGTAGAAGGGATGGGGCTACCCAGCAAAAAAGACCGCAGGGCAATCGGTCCAGCGGTTGCTGAGATATAAGCCTCTCAAAAGCGTTACAGGCCGGGCCGCTCATACTGAGATTTTTCCCTTATATTGAAAAGACTTCGCTTCGCTCGCTGCGCTCGCTCGCTCGTAACCAGTAAAACGCCTTTTGGGCGAAGAACTAGCGAGCGAGATAGTGAGCCTGGCACGTGCGGAAGGGCGAGAGGGTGCTTCCGACGGGCTTGCGCAAAGCGGCAAAGCACCCTTCTAACCGGTCGCTAGCGGTGTGCCAAATTTGAACGCAATCGGCCCAGCCGTTCCTGAGATCTGGAAGCGGCATTCTGCACGGGCGCACGTGCAAACGGGGTCCAAAATGACTTTTGCACGGCACCCTACTAACTGGTCTCCAACCGTGTACCAAATTTGAGGGCCCGGCCTGTAACGCTTTTGAGAGGCTTATATCTCAGCAACCGCTGCACAGTGGGCGATCCGGCCGGTGTAGCCTCGCGAAACCTATCGGCATTCATAACATCCATGTTTTTGAAGCTAGAACCACAATATTTAGGAGCAACCTTCTTGAATATCCAATGAGCATATGTTTCAAACAAGGACTATCTCTTAAAGGATTTGTGCTCTGTGATTGGTAAATTCCTTTTTAATGACCTCCTTACAAATTATTTATGTTTTTGATGTATTTAGCTTGATACAAATTTTCGGCCACGGGCCTTGATCACATATCAGTTTAAACACAGACACGAAAAACACACAGACACCAATGCAGTTACAGTTTTGCCAGTTTTTTTTTCAGTTTCTGTACAACTTCGCGTGATAAAAAAGCACAATATACCTACAGTTCTAAGGAATATGTTAGATGGGCCCAATAAAAACGATCATAGACAACCTAATAGGTCAAAAATTAACTTTAAATTCGTTTTCGTATTCGATTCATTCATCTACTTTTCAACGTTCACTCATGTACATGCACATAAAACCCGATAACTACATAATGTACCACGATGATACATTTCGATTCAGTTGCGGCTTTAGCTTTCGGATTTGTAGCGACTCACTTATCTTTCGGTGTGGATGGTCGCCGGTTTTTTGAATGATTTCCACCGTTAGAGGAATTACACCCCTTTGAAGTTCTAATTCTCTGTGAGCCGATCTAAAGTGATCACCAATGGGTGTGTCTCGGGTCTTGTTCTTGGCGCTTAAGACATGCTCATTAAAACGTAGCCTAATAGGCCGTTTTGTCTCGCCCACATATGTTACTTCTTCTCCACCTTTCTGGCAGACGCTACATGTGATTCTATACACTACACCTGCGGTTAGGCACTTCCCTTTCAATCCCGACTCACAAGTATTGCAAACTCGCGACCCTGCTGGGCACTTGGGATGGGAGAGGGCAGAACGTGTGAGGCGGCTTTTCAATGTGTTCTTGCTTTGCCAGGCTACTCGCAAGTTTAAATCAGTTTTTCTCACGATGGCTACAGAAAACAGTTGGTGCGGAGGCTGCAACGAGAGGCTACTCGAGCAGAGACACATCCGACGACAAATGGAGAGCACCGGCACCACAAAAAGCAGCAAGTACAGCAGCTAGACGGGTACCTGACTCTACCATATATCGACGAGACCGTCTGTGCCAAAGTCAATGCCATCGTGAGAAAAACTGATTTAAACTTGCGAGTAGCCTGGCAAAGCAAGAACACATTGAAAAGCCGCCTCACACGTTCTGCCCTCTCCCATCCCAAGTGCCCAGCAGGGTCGCGAGTTTGCAATACTTGTGAGTCGGGATTGAAAGGGAAGTGCCTAACCGCAGGTGTAGTGTATAGAATCACATGTAGCGTCTGCCAGAAAGGTGGAGAAGAAGTAACATATGTGGGCGAGACAAAACGGCCTATTAGGCTACGTTTTAATGAGCATGTCTTAAGCGCCAAGAACAAGACCCGAGACACACCCATTGGTGATCACTTTAGATCGGCTCACAGAGAATTAGAACTTCAAAGGGGTGTAATTCCTCTAACGGTGGAAATCATTCAAAAAACCGGCGACCATCCACACCGAAAGATAAGTGAGTCGCTACAAATCCGAAAGCTAAAGCCGCAACTGAATCGAAATGTATCATCGTGGTACATTATGTAGTTATCGGGTTTTATGTGCATGTACATGAGTGAACGTTGAAAAGTAGATGAATGAATCGAATACGAAAACGAATTTAAAGTTAATTTTTGACCTATTAGGTTGTCTATGATCGTTTTTATTGGGCCCATCTAACATATTCCTTAGAACTGTAGGTATATTGTGCTTTTTTATCACGCGAAGTTGTACAGAAACTGAAAAAAAAACTGGCAAAACTGTAACTGCATTGGTGTCTGTGTGTTTTTCGTGTCTGTGTTTAAACTGATATGTGATCAAGGCCCGTGGCCGAAAATTTGTATCAAGCTAAATACATCAAAAACATAAATAATTTGTAAGGAGGTCATTAAAAAGGAATTTACCAATCACCTACATGCCTTACATACAAAGAGCACTACAAGAATTAAAAGTGATTTGTGCTCTGTGGCGAGCTTGCAATTTGCCTAATTGCTGTTCGAATAACGCATGAATACTTTTGAGGGTAGGTCGAAATTCATGACGATATGAGCTGGGTAGGACATTGAAATGGTGTGTACCTCCATAGAAAATTGCTTCCAAACCAATTTTTTATTCAATCGATCATGCCCTACCAATTTATACGTATCATGAAACAGCGTAAATCTCGCCCGGCAAGGCCCCATTTCATAACGTAACCCAAGCAGCGGGTTTGGTTTTTGGTAAATAACTTCGCAAAAAATGGCCGCAGAACCACGATTTTGACATCGCCGTGTTCGCCTTGCTCAGGCGCGTCGAATGGTATACTTTTGTTTAGATGAGGCCACCGTAAGGTCAACCTGGCCTTGACCTCGAGTCAAGGTCAGGTCAGAGGTCTCCAAATCACGAAGTTGGTCGAAGGAGGTCATATCGCATATCATTCGATTCGGCAGGTCTTACGGAGTCCATTGGTGACTTTGTCGACTCTCTAGTTCAATTTGATTGGGAGTTATTGACGAAAAACTCGTATGACCCTAATGACGTCATAAATGACGTCATGCAAGGTCAACAATGCAAAAATGCAGCATCAGATCTTGCAAGGAGTGCATGAAGTAGCGATTCCATGTATTTGAGACAATTGAATATCATTCCTGGCGCCAAAATAACAGTTTTCATATTTCCCCATTGACTTATAGGTGAGGTCACGTGACCAACCTGACTTTATGTGACATTTAGGAAAAATCTGAGATATACAAGTTGTAAGACCTCTGAAGGACAATAAGTCCTGCAAGTCTCACCTCCCTGTGAAAGTTACTCTGGCACTGAGAGCGTTGCAAGGTTGCGACATCTGAGGATCGTGCAGAGGTTCATTTATGACGTCATAGGTCAGTGACCTGACCTGACTTGAAAGTGCGGCTGGTGTCACAAGATCCAGCGTGCATCAAAGGTCAGGTATGCCAGGTTGCAGCTCTCTATTGCCTGGGTGTTTTGAGCTATCGCGAAAACACCCTTTGGGGCATTTACCACTTGTGCTCAAGTGCACCAAGCCACGGCCAACCCTTAGAAGAAAAAAGTGTCTGGATGCTAGGGCTGCAAGTTGCTGCAAATTTTCACTGGCTCCCCTAATAGATAGTGTCTTAGTGCATGCGATGCAGCATTATTTTCAGTTCATCCTCGTAAAACTTTTTTTTGCTGGGCTTGGTTAACCCGCGCCCCGTTGGGCTCTGCCGAGCAACGCGCCCCGTTGGGGGGGGGGGGGCCATTTTGGCCCCCCCTAAGATCTCGAGAACCACGCAACGTAGCGACAAGCGGCAAACGGTGTTGGATAGCCCTATCAGGGAACTACCTTGTGACCCAATTTTATTGACCTAGGTCAAACCGATGACGTCACAGGTCAGGTCAAAGGTCAAATTTTCACCGTTTACAGGCATTTCAAGAAATGCGTTGTAAAATCGAGTAAAATGCATTTCATTGAAAATCATCGATGGGGAAATGTTCTTCAAACACATATTTTGCTAGTTGAGGTCACTGATACCAGGTCAGGTCACTGAGGTCAGGTCACTGGGGGGTCACAATATGAAAGTGTCGTGTGATACATGTTTTATGGTCCATTTTACATGACAAATGCGATTATGTGGGTCAGGCAGCCTTTGGGGCCAGCTTAGGTCACGTTTTGGTCAAGGTCAGGTCAAGGTCAGGTCAAGGTCAGGTCAAATAAGGTCAAATTTGAAAGTTGATATTTTTGCATAAAATGGGTATCGAATCGATGCAGCTCGTCAAGGGGAGTTCAATGGTGGTCTTTGTTTTGCCGTACGAGGTCTAGAATCGCTAAAAATTGAGTTAAAAAATTTGACGTCATCATTTTTGAACAGTTTTTTTCGCTATAACTTGGCCAAAAAACGAGATATCGATCTGAAAGTTGGTATGTATATAGAAGAGCGCAGGGGCTATCACATATATTCCGGTTTTTTCGAAATTCGGAAAAATTTTGGATTTTTTTTTAGTTTTTCTAAAAAATCATTTTTTTTAAGTTTTTGGGTCAAAAACCCAAAATTTTGAAAATCCGAAATAGCAGTTTTGTAGCGCCGCTTTTTGTCTATTAGACCATATAAAGAACTTTGAAATTGCTTGATAACTGTAGATTTGGTGAGCGTTTCAAGATTGCATGTTTTTTGCTCATTTTTGCTCGAACATGACCTCAGTTTGAGCTCAATAACTCCTGACCTAAGGTGACCTAAGACTTGAAATTTGGTGTGAAGGTGTCAAATTGATGCCCGGAAAGGTACTGAAAATTTAGCGGCGCTGCGCGCCGCCGTTTTCTTGCTATTCAGGAAAAACCACAGGGGGGGGCCAAAATGGCCCCCCCCCAACGGGGCGAGGGTTAATTCAGTGAACGTAATGTTCAGTGGTAGAAAAAATATAAAAAGTTAACCTAATTATAAGACATTTTGAACTGATTTTGTCTACTTGCTTTCTATGGCGGAATCGTCTAAACACCTAAATTTCACTTTCCATGCAAAATGGATGCTCAACACCTAGCAATTTCATCGTTCCGCAAAATATTCAAAGAGCGTAAAAATCGGCTGTGATTATCCCCCTTATGAAGTGTTACGGAACGCTGTCTTTAACGACACTTTTGTCTACGAAAAAATGTCTCCTGAGCCATGCAAATGCACTAATCGTAATCTTTGATGAATTTTCTGTCGACTAGTATGCGTTGTTTTCCAATTTTCGGAAAAAGTCTCTTTGAGGTTTCGCGAGGCTAGACCGGCCCGATCGCCTACCGTGCGCTGGACCGATTGGCCTGCGGTCTTTTTTGTTGGGTATCCCCGTGGTAGCCCCATCCCTTCTACCCTGTAATTGACTACTTTTGATGCATCTCAGTGACCGTCGTGGCACGTGCCACGTGAAAAGTCAAGGGTGTTCAAGCAGTTTTGCAAAAGTAGTGATTTTGAGAGGCTCATATCTCAGCAGCGGCTAGAGCGATTGTCTTGCGGTAATTTTTATAGTGTAGCTGCATCCCTTCTACCAAAGGTCGGATACTCTTGATCTATGTGAGTGACCCCCACTACACGTGCAAAACACAAAAAGAAGAGGTGCCAAATTTGTTCCCATTTCAGTAACTCGGTAATTACTGGGGCGATTTCGCTGAAACTTGGCATACAGGTAGGCACCCACCAGGCAATGCATTCCCATGTGTTGCGGTTAGGGTGCTACTGCACGTGCGCACGTGCAGGGGGCGTTTCCAGATCTTGAGAACGGCTGGGCTGATTGCGCTCAAATTTGGTACACGGTTGGGGACCGCTTAGTAGGGTACCGTGCAAAAGTCATTTTGGACCCCGTTTGCACGTGCGCACGTGCAGAATGCCGCTTCCAGATCTCAGGAACGGCTGGGCCGATTGCGTTCAAATTTGGCACACCGCTAGCGACCGGTTAGAACGGTGCTTTGCACAAGCCCGTTGGAAGTACCCTCTCGCCCTTCCGCACGTGCAGGGCTCACTATCTCGCTCGCTCGTTCTTCGCCCAAAAGGCGTTTTACTGGTTACGAGCGAGCGAGCGCAGCGAGCGAAGTGAGTCTTTTCAATATAACGGAAAAATCTCAGTATGAGCGGCCCGGCCCGGCCCGGCCTGTAACGCTTTTGAGAGGCTTATATCTCAGGAACCGCTGGACCGATTGGCCTGCGGTCTTTTTTGCTGGGTAGCCCCATTCCTTCTACCCCGTAATTGACTACTTTTGATGCATCCCAGTGACCGTCGTGGCACGTGCCACGTGAAAAGTCAAGGGTGTTCAAGCTGTTTTGCAAAAGTAGTGATTTTGAGAGGCCCATATCTCAGCAGCCGCTTGGGCGATTGTCTTGCGGTAATTTTTGTAGGGTAGCTGCATCCCTTCTACCAAAGGTCGGATATTCTTGATCTATGTGAGGGACCCCCACTGCACGTGCAAAGTGAAAAAAGAATAGGTGCCAAATTTGTTCCCATTTCAATAACTCGGTAATTACTGGGGCGATTTCGCTGAAACTTGGCATACAGGTAGGCACCCACCAGGCAATGCATTCCCATGTGTTGCGGTTAGGGTGCTACTGCACGTGCGCACGTGCAGGGGGCGCTCCCAGATCTCGAGAACGGCTGAGCCGATTGCGCTCAAATTTGGTACACGGTTGGGGACCAGTTAGTAGGGTGCCGTGCAGAAGTCAGTTTGGACCTCTTTTGCACGTGCGCACGTGCAGAATGCCGCTTCCAGATCTCAGGAACGGCTGGGCCGATTGCGTTCAAATTTGGCACACCGCTAGCGACCGGCTAGAAGGGTGCTTTGCACAAGCCCGTTGGAAGTACCCTCTCGCCCTTGCGCACGTGCAGGGCTCACTATCTCGCTCGCTCGTTCTTCACCTAAAAGGCGTTTTACTGGTAATAATTATGCATGTGTCTGCCGGGGAAAATGAAAAATTATCAGGACGAGTGAAAAGGTCTGAGTGAATCTTTTCACGAGTCCCGAGTGAAAAGATGGCACGAGTGCTGATAATTTTTGCCATCTTCCCGGCAGACCCATGCACAATTTTATTTCTTGCACACTTATAGTTGCTATAAATTCTTAAATTTATTAATTCTATGAACTCAAAAACGGGTTATCTTGTCCCGGCCGGGAAAAGACCCAAGTGCCCCGTTTGGAAAAGATGTCCTTATTTTCCACTCGGAGCCATGAAGAATCCTCTTTATCCCCGAGAAGAGCAATATGCATCTTTAATGAAAAAGCCATTAAGCCTTTCTCTGTTCAGCTACATTTGGCTGTGAGTAGTTTTTAATCCTCATTGTGTTTCAGCTATTTATTTAAAAAAACAGAATAAATAAACAAGCAGGCAGCACCTAGCATCAGAAAAGGGTGAATGTCGCCACATTCTATGTAAATCGTTTTGGCTGACCCATCAGGCCAATAGCCACTGGATGCCACTGGAAAATTGCCCCAGAATGGCGGAGGAAGTCAAACGAAGTCGATTCATGCACGCGACCCGAAATGGTAGCCATGCAGAAAAGCAGTAAATGTGGGTTGACGAACAAATACATTCAGTCATATTTATAACAAAATAAAATTTCCTAAAATGCCCCTCCATGTGATATCTTTATTATTTCTATCCATCACATATTTTCGGAAATATGACTAACATAAATGATAACGTTACTTATGGGACATCCGGTATTTGTGCACTGTATACACATGCTGACCGGTATCAGGAAACGTTGGTGCCGATAGCCACAATCGAGCCCCATTTAGATAACTGGTATGCGTGCATGCATCACCGGGCTGACCACTGCCACGGGCTGACATTGTAGTCTCATTGAAACTTCTCATGTCTCACATTTTGTTTTATAGTTTCTGTTTTTCTTTTAAAATGAGGCGTGCAAATGTTGAACCAAAACAAAAATGATCATAACCTGACTTTTACCATGTCGCAGTCCCCATGTTCTGTCACCAAGTCCGTCCCCCCGTTTCAGCATCCACAAGTACATCAGCATGACGCGGCCGTTCAGCCGCTTCATGACGCGTCAGAAGATCCTGGCTCTGATGGCGGCTGCCTGGCTGTGGTGCATCGGGTACAACCTCACCCCGCAGATGGGGCTGACGCACACAGGTAACGCCGCCGCGCCGGCTCCGCGGCTCACACGGGCCACCTTTGTCAGCGGCTCTCACGTACTTACCGCTCTGGCGTACCTGCCTGGCTGCTGACGACGGCTCACTTATCACCGGGGATGGCGCAGTAATGGAGCCTGCGAAACTCTTCTCCATGGTATCTGTACTTGTATTGAACAGCTAAAACTCACCCCACTGAAACATTATCACCAGTATAACGCCTTTTGGGGCGACTAACGGAGCGACCGAGAGGATGGGCCTTGCACGTACGAAATTTCGAGGGGGTACCTCCAACTGACTTGTGCACGGCACCTTAACCCGCGCCCGGCTGGGGGTCCTGGATTTCCACGCCCTGCTGGGGGGTGTTTGAACACCCCCCCTTGTAACTCGGCTCCTGGGCCACGTAAGGATACGCGGAAGGCGGCGTTCGAAAGAGCGTAAAAATAATGACGAAATCACTTCGGTCAATTTTTTGGTCAGGTCAAAGGTCAGGTCACCAGAGGTCATTGCCGAAGGCAAAATTTCGCCGATTTCCAGGTCGAATGTCGAAAATTTCCAAGAAGCCAACGCATAGCTCGGGAACCAATAGAGCTAGAGCGCCGCGGAAAGGCGCATTCGATGGCCCTATTAACGCCCTTTCTGAGTAATTCTCTCAGATTTGACCTAACCTCAACGGTTTTGCCTGCAGGGGGCAAAATCTGCAAAAATAGCCGATTTTTTCGGAAACAGTTTTTCTGCAATAACTTTTGACCCAACCCTTGTATGAGCTTACTTTCACCGGCATCGTGTTCCTCTCGTCAAGACGCATCGAATGAACTATAACTTGACCTTGAAAGGTCAACTTAAAAAATGACCTCAGGTCAAGGTCATGACCTGACCGGAAAGGGTCATGTTGCATATCAGTCGATCCGTATCGTCGAGCTGAACACATAAAAGGCGTTTTCATCGCTCTAGCATGCCTCTATCAAAAGTTATCTGCGAAAAACTGTTAGATACCATTCGTGACCTAAGATGACCTCAGGGCATAAACAGGGGTCACGGACACCATTTTCATGTGCAGTGTGTCTAAACCACTTGTACTTCGGTGTTTGGGAGTGTTTATAATGTCAAAAAGAGGCGCATTTCAATTTTCTCCCATTGACTTATAATGGGGAGGTCGCAAAATTGACCTGACCTTAGGTCATCGATATCAAAATTCTGAGATATACAGTTTGTACATGCTATTGCTTTTAGCAATCGCTGAAAGTTTCAAAGCGATCGGTCACTCGGTGTAACTATGACAGACATTGAAACTTTTTATGAGGTGAGGTCACTTCAAGTGACCTGGTGACCTGACCTTGAATGACCTTGGTCTGAAATTTTCACAACATGTGTAGAATTGATGTACAATAAGGTGTACCAAAAACGGCGGCGCTCCGCGCCGCCGTTTTTTAGATATTCGCGAAAAACCACAAGGGGGTGTTCAAACACCCCCCAGCAGGGCGCGGGTTAATAACCGGTCTCTAGCGATGTGCCAGATTTGAGCACAATCGGCCCAGCCGTTCTCGAGATCTGGAAGCGGCACCCTGCACGTGCGCACGTGCAAAATGGGTCCCAACTGACTTGTGCACGGCACCCTACTAACTGGTCCCTAACCGTGTACCAAATTTGAGCGCCATGGGTCCAGCCGTTCTCGAGATCTGGAAACGACCCCTGCACGTGCGCACGTGCAGCAGCACCCCAACTCTGGCACATGGATATGCAGTGCCTAGTGGGTGCCTACCTTCATGCCAACTTTCAGCGCAATCGGCCAAGTAGTTACCGATTGTTGCAACAATTGTAATTGTTGTAATTGTTGCAACAATGCAACAATTACAAAACTGACACCTTTTCGTTTTGCACGTGGCACGTGCATAAGGTGGGTGTAACCCGTCTCAATATATACATTTGTCTATTGCTACTCAGTGAATGAAATAGCTCTAGACTCTGTTCGTATGCCTTTGGTGGAGCTAACCCTTGGACAAATTTGCAAAACTCTCCCCCCCTCATTATTATATTCAAAATCAATAAAACGTGAATTTTATTAGAAAATGGTAACTTTTACTTCCGTTCGAAAGCATGTAGGATTAGCATATACAGCGTTCGAAAAATGTAGCTACAGCATGTATAATTCGGGATGTAAACGAATTTTGACATTGTGGTCTCGTTCTTCGGGGTGTTCAGCGTTATTGCAAATTAATTTGAGTCAAATTAGTCGACTATTCCTAAACTAAGAAAAAAAAAGACTGATTTTCCCCCGGTCAATGCCCTTTCACTAGATATAAGTTACATTGTAAAAATATGTTTATATCAAATTGTTTAGAGTGAATAATTGAGCAGTGTATGTAAAGGATTTGCATCTGAGTCACGCACGAAAATCACTGACTAGACCTGAGTCAAAATCAATCGAGTATAAGTCCGATACCGAGACAACATAAAAATGCGTATAGGACACACGTCATTGCTGATGCTGAAGCTGACTCGCCTGTAACATAAAATCCATACCTCAAATTAACACCGGCAAAATTCCACACCCCACCGGCCAAATGACCCTGCCAGCGGGTGATTTGGCCGCTTTGCAGACCTCTGTGAGACGTCAAAATTTAAGTGTGAGTAGTCACTCCATCACTTTCAGTTTGCTATACAGGAAAGTAAAATGAATGCGACATCTGCGGTCTGCCAGCGTTTAGAGAGTGCAGAAATGTGTCCTCAATTTCGAGATATATCATATTTTCAAATGGGCAGCCAAATTATACCATCCTCCTGGCTTCCATACACCACATCTTTTGAACAGCCTTCGTATTATGATTTTATTCCAGTGTTTTAACCCTCGCCGGCACAGACCATTTTGCGTCCTTCGATGGCACAGGGGGGGGGGGGGGGTACAATAAGCGCGCGTTTGGCCCCTAATTGAGCTAGAGCCTCGCAAAAAACATCGCGTAGGTCGTCACGAGGCGAGGCAAACGGTACCCAGTTTTAAGCTCATAGGTCAAATGGTGACCTCTGAAGTCAGGTCAATGACTCAAAAGTCGGGAAAATCAGGACCTGTTAGAACGTCGTTAGGTGTGCTTGTTAGTTTTGATCACAGATGTTATCTTCATACATTTAGGCCAGGTCCCATCAGGTCAGGTCAGGTCAACCAGTAGGGGTCCCGTCAGGTCAGGTCAGGTCAACCAGTAGGGGTCCTGCAGGGTATTCGTAGTAGGTGTCAACCACCTCTGACAGCTTCTTAAAATATTACGAAGGCACCAAAATTATTATGTATACAGGGTGATCCAAAAAAATTGGAACCCCTAACTTAAAATGTCTATCAGTCCGAAAGTATTCACTTTATTGACAAATTGCGAACACCATTAGAAAGGGCATTAAATCTTCCATAAAATCACATAAAATTGGTGCATGTATGTTGTAAAGCATTGGCACACTATTAGCTTTTGGAATGAGCGTCAGAAAACTGAGTGAAACGAAATCGCCAAATGTTAACAATGCGCTGAAATCCGTTAGCACTCTATCTGTTGTCTTTTTGCGAATAACACCACATCCAAATTCAATTTTATTTCATAAAGGTTTACACAGAAGCTTACAGTAGAACAGATATACGCGTCCTAGCTTCCGCTGTTCATCACAGCATGTGCTCAACGCGAGCTCCGGGGGCCGTCACGCAGACCTGCAGTTGCTTGGGGACGGCTTCGACTGCGCGGCCCAGCAGTCTCTGGGACAACTGGTCCCAGCAGGCCGTCAGCCTTTCCTTTCCTTACAATAGCACGTGAATGAGCTACTTTATTCATGAACCTCCAACAAGCGACATGGTCAGAACAGCAAACCGTCAATCACTGATTTGCGCATAATGTTTCAAAACCGTTTCACTGAGTTTCGTGACACAAATTTTATAGGCATATGTCTAGGGCAATATTTATAACAATAAGTAAGTACAATCAACGTGGTTTTATAGAGAATTGAACGCTCTTTCTAATGGTGTTTGCAATTTATCAATAAAGTGAAAATTTTCTGACTTACAGACATTTTATGTTAGGGGTTCCAATTTTTTTGGATCACCCTGTATGTTCAAAGGGTTGCTAAATTCGAATTCAGCTCAAAAAACTGGTCTAGAAACATGTTAACTCGAAAATATGACCCGAGGTCATCAAAGGTCAATGGCCTGACCTGACCTTCAAGTGACCTTGAAACCCACCCTAATGCATGGGACCAGCTTCATATCACATATTTGAGCGCTTGAAACCACGAACAGACTGCAAACGCGCGGCTAATGCGAGTCGAACTGCGCCGAATCGCGATTCCGGCCAAACATGGTCTCGAAAATTAGGTCACAGGTCAAAGGTCATTTAGGTCAGGGTCATGAAATTTTCAGGGTAGGTTTAAAATTCATTAACGTGGGAGTACTGAAAGTTTTGTTGCGATCAACTGCTTTTTACACGACTTATATGCGAAAAAACTCTAAAGGGTGCATCAACCTCCCTCTGCCAGCGAGGGTTAAAATCGAAAATTATGCCTGATACCTATAGAAAAAATGAGGTTTTTAAGCATCTGTGCTACTCAAGCTGACAAATTTTAGGATGCACAAATAAACGCAACTTTACCAAATCTGCACCAAATCTGCACCTTACCTGCACCAAATGTGTTTTGCAGATGGCCGTCGTGAAAACGGCTATTGTGTGTCTGCTGATCCGCGCTCGCTGTCTGTCTCCAGTGTACAAGCGCGGGACGACCCAGTGTGGTCCCGAGATCCCCAGCACCGTCCAGCAGCGGATCCACAGCGCCATCAACAGTCTCGTCAACCTCTACCTGCCACTCGGCGTCATGATCTTCTGCTACTTCAGGATCTTCCAGGAAATACGAGCTCACCTCAGCAGGTCGGTCCACACAACGTCCGCCTCAGTGAGCAGCGGATCTCTCTTCAGACAGTGGGTACCTATGATATTTTGAATCTCTTGTCATTTATTTGAGTTTACTTGCTGTGACCTCTATATGCGAGATTCGTGCCAACATGCTCATGCAAGCATCTGTTAGGAATGTGCCGTGATGTACCAGAATGCATAATTGGATTGTTCACACTAACCTTCGCCTGGTGTTCGTGTTAATGTCGTGTTGATGGACAAATTTAATTCGCAGCGTGGATTCGGAATGTGACGCTCTGCAGCTCCTGGCACAAAGCGGCCTCCTCTCTCACCGCCGGCCGTAGCCAGCTGGTGCCAGCTGCCTCCAGAATCCCGTTGCTTCATTTGAAAACCACAATTCTAACGAATAGCATTGTCAATTTTCAAACATCCCGCGGTTATAAATGTGCCTTGGCGGAAGGCTTCGGAACGGGCGGGCGGGCAACCATCAGATACCGAGCTAAGACTAGAAATAACTGGCCCTGTCGTGCGGCTTACGGGCGTGGAGTCCGCCACCTCAGGCGTGACGGCTATCGGCGGACTCCGAACGAAGTACACGAGCCGAGGCCAGTCGACTCTGCTGCAGTCGCAATCAGCGCAGCGCTGGGAGACATGGATGGTCGCTCTCTAACGCCACAAAGGCATGATTGAATTTCGGGTGTTTTGGCTCTACCGCTCTGCAAGTTTCTCTCTCTTCATTATTCGAATGCTGGCCAGCTTGGTGTTGTTCGTTGGATCTGCCAGCTTCACGCTCTCAACCAATCAGTGGAGATGCTTTCAACAATTCCCGGCCAACCGACGAAATATGAGAGCTGACAGCACCTCCCGTTCGCAGGGATGCGAAAATCAGCCAGCAATCAGGCGAGGGGAAGAAAGAGAGAGAGAGAGAGAGAGAGAGAGAGAGAGGAGAGAGAGAGAGAGAGAGAGAGAGAGAGAGAGAGAGAGAGAGAGAGAGAGAGAGAGAGAGAGAGAGAGAGAGAGAGAGAGAGAGAGAGAGAGAGAGAGAGAGAGAGAGAGAGAGAGGATTTTTTTTTGCTGAAAATGAAATAGTTAATGATGACATGCAACGAACTCTTTTACTATCAATCCATTGCAATTGGGGGGGGGGGGGTTGATGCAACCCCCCCCCCCCAAGTGTTTTCGCGAATAACTCGAGTAAAAAGCGGCCGATCGCGACGAAACTTTCAGTACCCTCGCGTTAATTAATTTTACACCTACCCTGAAATTTTCATGACCCTGACCCTAATGACCTTTGACCTGTGACCCACTTTTCGAGACCATGCTTGTAGTATTGCATGTTTTATGCGAGTTTAAAATGTTTCCATCCTTTTTGGTCCACCCTGTATTCCAGGCGGGCTCTGAAAGGTTTGATTCTGGGCATGTGGGGGCCTTTTCGGCCTCCCTTCAGATCTCAAAAACTACACATCGCAGCGACAAACGGCAAACGGCGTTTGATAGGTCGTTTAAAGATCTACAACTTTTACATAAAACACTTTCAGGTAGGTCAATATTGAGGTCACCAGAGGTCATCAACGATGAAATGTTTTGGAATTAGTTACCTATATAACTTTTAAACTAAGAAACATAGAGACAAAAACATTTTTGTTTCTCTCGTCGAGGCGATGCGAAATAAGTATGCGATGACCTTCACAGGTCAATTTGAAATTTGACCCGAGGTCAAGGTCAGGTGATTCATCAATGAGGTTGTGGGGCATGGTCATGCTGCATACCAAACGACGCGCCTTGACCAGGCGAGCAGTTTGGTACCACTTACAAGTCTTTAGCACCATCATGTCGTGATTTATTGACAGAAAAACGATTTGTGACGTCACATGACCTCAGATGACCTTTGCCGGTGCCCCTGTCAATTAGCGGCACCAGGATCATCACCGATGAGATAATCTTCCATAATACTGAAAGATTTGGGTGTTTTCGACTCGTTTACACGAAGCAGGAGGCGTTTCAATATTTTCCCATAGGCTTGCAATGTAAAGGTCATGAGTCTGGCCTGACCTCAGGTCACAGATATAAACATTCTGAGATATACAAATTGCACGTACTGGTACCCTAACTAAAACCTGAAGAGAAGAAATTGATCCGCCAAAAACTAGCTCTGGCATGATTGCAAACTTTTATGAGGTGGGGTCACCAAACCGCCTCTGGTGACCTGACCTGACCTGACCCGGCAACTTTTTTTTTATCAAAATGTGCGCAATGAATGTTTAGGAAGTCACCAAGTATGAGCTTTCAGTCTTGCGGCGTTTGGCAATGGCACAAGAAAAACCTGAAGGGTGTACTTAAAGGCCTCCCCCCCACCCGCCCGGAATAGGGTTAAGATGTATTTTACACCCATACGGAGCGATGACAGGAGGCCAAAGCTGCTCGTCGTTTTTTTCCTTATCCCGCGCCCCACTGCACAGTGGGGATTTTTCCGATCTAGCGCCTATTAATTCAAAAAGTATTTTTTGGATTTTGGTTTATTTTTTGTGTCAGTAGGGCTAAGAAATGTCTGAATTTTTCATATATGGCATTGTTTTATCTGTATGTCCACAGCAAAACTAGGAAAAATGCGCCCAAAGTTCACACTCATGTGTGATTACTCAATGGGCTCAGCAAGGCCCGAAAGTATAGCTCAATTTCATTGTCCTGTCCTGTTGGTTTTAATCTTGCGAGGTCTTAAAGTTGCATATCGTCTGAAAGGCACCTTTATTAGGAATGGAATGGCAAACAGAAAGTATGCCACAACCTTACTAAGGTCACAAAAATGCCCTTTACAAAAAACCCTTACAGACACCATATTGAAGGAATGGTATTCTAAATAAATGTAGGAAATCAACAATGTTCTCCACACTTTTCCACTCCGAAATATATCCTATCGAATTCGCCACTTTCTTCTGCACAAGACAACGCCTAGTTTGGCTGCCGAAACTTGCCTGAACACGGAATATTCACATTAGAGTATCTTAACACCCCACTCGAGGAGCGCTAGGGCAAACAGCACGATATAGGTATGTTCCGGACATAGGCGAATAATTTTACTTCGTGATTTATATGATGCATATTTTCTGAGACACATTCATTAGGAATAGGATGACAAGCGTAAATTATACATACCGTAACCTTATTAACCATCGCACTTGTGGGGAGGGGGAGGGGGAAGGGGTCGGATAAAACCCCATGGTTTTCCGCAAATTACTCGCGCAAAAAGCGGCCGATCGCGCCGAAACTTTCGGTACCCTCGAGATCATCAATTTTACATCTAACCTAAAAATTTCATGACTCTGAACCAACTGACCTTTGACCTGTGGCATATTTCTCGAGACCATGTTTGGCCGGAATCGCGATTCGGCGTATGCCAGCTCACATTATCCGCCGTTTCCAGTCTTTTTGTGGTTTTAAACGTTCAAATATGTGAAATGATGTTGGTGCCATGCATAATGGTGGGTGTCAGGGTCACGTGAAGGTCAAGTCAAGGTCATTGACCTTTTGATGACCTTGGTTCACTTTCTCGAGTTTTACTTGTTGCTAGGGTAGTTTTTGGTGCTGATTTCGATTTTAGCAGCCATTTGAATATTTACGAAGTAGTTCTAGTGCCTTCGTTCCATGTTACGAAGCTATCAGTAGTAGGTGACACTTCTATGGATGGCCGGCAGGACGCCTACTAATTGATCTAACCTGACCTGACCCGACCTGGCCTAAATGCATAAAGACATCGTCTGTGATCAAAACTAACATGAAATTCGTGATCAGCACCCCAAAATACCCCGTAACACCCTAACTTTGCGAAGTTTTAAGAGGTCTCGATTTCCCAACTTTAGTTGGGTCATTAAACTGACTTGGAAAGTCAGCTTATGACCTTGGACTTTGAAATTGGATATATTCGGCCTAATTTCGTCATAGGCATCACGCTTGATTTTTCCGCGAAGCTCTAGCTTGATCAGGGGCCAAACAGCTGAGCGGGGGGTCCAATTGAACCCCCTATACTATGTTGATTATGCACATTTACAGGTAAAATTCTCACCAGGACACACCAGCCAACATCTGTGCACAATCTGGCTACAATTCTACCTATGGTTTGCCCTCTACGAATAAATACGTGCTAGATCGGAAAAATCCCCACTGTGCACTGGGGTCTGCGTATAACACGCCCTACTGGGGGGGGGGGGCTCTCCATAGCACCAAAGCACCAGTGAATTCAGCACGTCAAGGCGCGTCGAATGATATAGTTTATGCTTGCTTAAGTGTGCTTAACAATTTTCTTAATTATTAAGTAAACTTTAATTAATTAATTAAGTTCGAGTTGACCAAATTGCATCATATTGCATATCATTCGATTCGGCTAATCCCCAGGAGCACAATGACACCATTTTTAAGCTTTATTGTCATTGTGTGCCAAGTTATTGGCAAAAACGTCATTTGACCTCAGTTGACCTCATTTGACCTGACCTATGGATAAGTACACCAAATAAGGAAGCACCAAGTGACATGCTGTTAGTTACTGTGGTTTCAAAGCACAAACGTGATAGGACGAAGCGGATATCTCCAGTACCTACTTACCGAATTGAATATTTTCCCATAGGCTTAACATTACGGCGTAATGACCTCGGCTCTAACTGACCTCAGGTCAGTGACATAAAAAAACGAACTATATGTTATACAACTCGGTGAACTTAGCACATCCTGCAAGTTTGAAGGAAATCAGTCAAAAATTGTGAGTTGGACAGGTGCATAAAGAAAATTGAAATTTGACCATGACCTTGTACCGTTTTTTCTAACCTGGTGACCTGACCCAAAGTCACCCGGACCTGAAATTTTCAAGTCATGTAAAGAGGTTGCCCCGCAGGCTGTGTCACGCTGCGCGCCGCCGTTTTTACACTATGTTTGAAAAACCTTAAGGGGGGGGTTGCATCAACCCTGCCAGGGCGAGGGTTAAGAGAAATGTTATTTTTAATAATTGTTGACAAAAAAAGACACATACTATTTTTTCAGCATCGTGATCGTCTAGTCGAGGCGCATCAAATGAAATAGGTATAAGTTGACCTTACCGGAAAAGGCCATTCTGCTTATCAGCATATCAAATTGTCAACCTGAACACACCTAAGTCGTTTTCATCGTTCTAGCGAGTCCCTATCAAAAGTTATTAAAAAAACTGCCGGGACATTTCATGACCTGAGATGACCTCGAGGACTTAGGTGGAAGAGGAGTCGGAGGGGTCACAGGTGCTGTTTTCCTATTCAGTGTGTCAAGTTTACCTGCATCATTCCCGATGACCCGCGCCCCGTAGGGGGGGGCGAAACGGCCCCCCCTGTCCTTTTCGGTCGATATCTCGTAAACGGCTGGAGATATCGCCACCAAACTTTCAGGACCCCTCCGGGCATACATTTTACACATTGTGACCATTTTTTTCCAGTGGCTACGATAGGTTGGCCACAAATGACGTCAGAATGACGTCATGTTCTGTCATTTTCGACCGAAAAAAGACCTTCGCGAGAAGACCTGTCAGGCCTACAGCTTTGAAGATACAGAAAAACGATCAAGACATAAAAGGTGTACGATTGACAGGGCTACAAAATTGCTATCTCGGATTTTTGAAATTTCTGAGTTTTGACCCCCAAAAATCAAAAAAGCATTTTTTTTTATATATTAGCCGAAAAATCCAAAAAGTTTTTTGATTTTCGAAAAAACGGAATATATGTGATAGTACCTACCGTCTTCTATCTACATACCAAATTTCAGATCGAACCTCGTTTTTTGGCCAAGTTATAGCGAAAAAACTGTTCAAAAATGATGACGTCAAAATTTTCAAACTCAATTTTTGGCAATTCTAGACCTCGTAGAGCAAAACAAAGACCACCATTAGACTCCCCGTGACGAGCTGCATCGAATCGTACCCATTTTATGCAAAAATATCAACTTTGAAATTTGACCTAAATTGACCTGACCTTGACCTGACCTTCACCAAAACGTGACCTAGGCTGGCCCCAAAGGCTGCCTAACCCACATAATCGCATTTGTCATGTAAAATGGGCCATAAAACATGTATCACACGACACTTTCATATTGTGACCCAGGTGACCTGACCTCGCTGTGACCTGACCTGGTATCAGTGACCTCAGATAGCAAAGTATGTGTTTGACGAACATTGTACCATCGATGGTTTTCAATGAATTACTAATTTACTCGATTTCACAACACATTTCTTGAAATGCCTGTGAACGGTGAAAATCTGACCTTTGACCTGACCTGTGACGTCATCGGTTTGACCTAGGTCAATGAAATTTGGTCACAAGGTAGTTCCCGGGTGGGGCTATCAAACGCCGTTTGAATTTTGAAAATCGGCCGGTAAATTTCCGAGGTCTTAGGGGGGGGGGCCGAAACGCCCCCCCCCCCCTCCCTACGGGTGGCAGGGTCCGCCGGTAGCCCTACGGGGCGCGGGTTAATTAAGGATGTCTAGAATGGCTAGGTTAGGTTAAACAGATGCCTTTCAATTTTCTCCCATTGACAAATTGGAGATGTCGCAAAATTGGCCTAGCCTTAGGTCCCCGATATCAAAATTTGTAGATATACATTTCGTAGATAATGTTACTGTTATCAGTTGCTGAAAGGTTTAACCTTCCAGGCGGTGGAGGGGGGGGCATTTTTTGCCCCCTTTAGTTTTTTCGATATATCTCGAGAACCGCTGCGCCGATCGTCACCAAATTTTCAGTACCCTCCCCGGAGTAGCAGCGCACATGGTGACCAAATTTTTTTTTTCCAAAGGCTATGATAGGTTGGCCGCTAATGACGTCATATAGCGCTTTCCCTAGAAGCCCCGTGAACGGTGAAACATTTTATCTTTGACCTGACCTGTGACGTCATCGGTGACCCCGAGGTCAATGAAATTTGGTTTCTTACAACAAATTTGACAGGGCTATCGAACGCCGTTTGAATTATTCGGATCCGTCCAGGAGTTTCGGAGATACGAGGGGGGCAAAAAAATGCCCCCCCCCACCGCGCGGAAGGTGGCTGGGAGGCCCACCACCTGCCGGGTTAAGGCAATTGTTCGGGTGGTGTAGCTATGACGAGTATTTTAACTTTTTATGAGGTGAGGTCACTTGACGTGACCTGGTGACCCGACCTTCACCGATCTGGTTCTATAATTAAAAAAAAAACATGTGCGGAAAAGATGCGGGGACGGGACAGCTAATCGAAAACCGGCGGCGTTCCGCGTTTTTGTATTTGAGATATCTGCGTAAAACAACATGTGGGTGTCCAAACACTCCCCGGCACGGCGTCGGCTACCAGGAGTAGTCAGTGCGCAGACCAAGAGTGACAGGACGATGCAATTACATTAGGGATGACGAACGTTTTTGACACAATGAGATATTGCTACTAATTTCGGAGAGCGCAAGTAAACTGATGTTTGTTCCGAAAGCTTTGAAAGAGCATGAAGTGTTTGTGTGGAATTACGCCAAGACGATATGATGTTGGCAGTGGCACGCCCTGGTCTGTGGATTTTAACACAATCTATCGTGAATTGCTCACATAATGAGCTGGACATGCTCATTGATATTGCATCCGCGAGTCCAGTAAGATATTGCAATAGATTAGCGGGAAGACTCCTGTCATAAGCCGCAATACCCCATTAGGTAATATTGCAGGTGCCTGGGTGATGTGATAGCAGCTGCTGGCCGTCAACATGTATACAGTCAGTTGAGTTTGAAGCCCGATTGGATGATGGTCAGTGCGGCGCCTGTGTGACGGCGGTTGACGTGTCCGTGGCGGTCGCGCCGTCCGCCCGCAGGATGCGCGAGAACTCGAACATGGCGCAGCGGAGCAGCGTGCTGCAGCAGCAGCGGATCGCCGTCACCCTGTGCCTGGTGCTGGCCTGCTTCCTGCTCTGCATGGCGCCCTACATGGTCTACTCAAACCTGCTGGCCGTGTCCCGCGGCGGCTCCAGCCGCGTGCCGCTCATCCTCAACCCGATCGTGAGTGGCGCGCCGCGCCGGAGGGGCTGACGGGGGACGGGCCCTGCGGGAGGAGGCTGACGGGGGATGCACAGTGATGCAAATGAGGTTCACGAGTGGCCATAAATACCAAAAAGTCAAGTTTACCAAACCGAGTAAATCGCGATATGACTAACCAAAGAAATGTTTGGTGCATCTGAAATCACATAGCTTTCATGTTTTTGTCAAAACCAGCCTCGTGTATGATTGTCAGAAGTGGTGACATTTTCTATGTCGTAAAATGACTGTCAGATACTTGCAAGTTCAAACGCAGCTAGCGTGCGTTCATTTAATACAAACTACAAAAATTATACATGGCAGTGATCCCTAAAGCCTGTTGCTTCTGATCCTGGGTCAAAAAAATCCGTATCTCTTTTGGGTTGGCGGTGATCTAATTATCTGTCATCATGGGTGCTCACTAAAAATTGACACAAACTTTGAATGGCTGCATATCAAATGTGAAGCAAGCTATAGTACGATGCAACTTAGCATAGAGATTAAAGGGACGTTTTTATCATACCGAGCATAAAATTTCACGGATGTAATGAAAACAGTGGCGTTGGAGGTCGTTTTAAACAAGGACTACCAAAAGCCCATTGGCAGGCTTTCCCAAAATAGCACGTCAATGGTAGAGTTTGGCACGTACAAATACCTAATGAAAACTTAAATCTCAAAATTAGTTAGCGCCAAAATTAGTTAGCGCAGGGCCCGTCCCCCGTCAGGTCCTCCCGCAGCGTCCCGTCCCCCGTCAGCCCCTCCCGCAGCGTCCCATCCCACAGTGATGCAAATGGGGTCCACGAGTGGCCATAAATACCGAAAAGGCCCAAATTTCAAGTTCGCCTAATCGAATAAATCGTAATGTGGCCAGTAAGGCAAATGTTTGAGGTGTCTGTCTGAAAAAAACATGATTTTCATATTTTTGTCAAAACCGGCCTCGTGTATGATTGTCAGAAGTCGTGACATTTTCTATGTCGTAAAATGACTGTCAGATACTCGCAAGTTCAAACGCCGCTAGCGTACGTTCATTTCGTACAAATGGCAAAAATTATACATGGCAATGATCCCCAAAGTCTGCTGCTTCTAATGCAGGGTAAAAAAGTATCTATTTTTGGTTTGGCGTTGATCTATTTGTCATCATGTTGCAATCGCATTTTTTTACTAAAAATATTTGCTTTCGTTTCACCTACAGCAGTTTACACAGTGTGTGCCCATTAGTACACTATACCATAGCATTCCCTAATCATTTCTGAGCCGCACTGTGAAAGAATTAAGGCGCTAGCACAGGGCTGATCGGCGCTACTTTTTTTCAGACACCCCAAACATTTGCCTTACTGGCCATATTACGATTTATTCGATTAGGCGAACTTGAAATTTGGGCCTTTTCGGTATTTATGGCCAATCGTGGACCCCATTTGCATCACTGTGGGATGGGACGCTGCGGGAGGGGCTGACGGGGGACGGGACGCTGCGGGAGGACCTGACGGGGGACGGGCCCTGCGGGAAGGAGTGCTGATAGCTGTGAGCGATGTCTCACTGCATGAAAGGTATTTTTCAACACAACAAGCCAATGATAGCTCGACAACTGTGCTATCAGTCACTTGGACCCTAATTCATAAAGCGAAGTCGCGTGATGTTCAGAATCTTATCATGAGCCCATTGTTAACCAAACTAATCAATAATCATATAAGGTTTTTATGATAAACGTAAGATCGTGCTTCGCCAAAGTACTTGATTTTGCCTTTTTCTACCACACTGTGTGGATAATAAAGTCAGTGAGCGACGGAATGTAAAGAATGGAGCAACGCATGTCTCCGTGTGATCAATGATCATTTCATTTACGGACAATGTGCCTACCTGGGCGGCAGCCGGCCACCTAGGCGCCAGTTTATCGGCTGCCTGGGTAGGGGAGCGGAATAGGAGACGTCCCGCGGCGCCCATCAATGGATGGTGTAATTATCTACCCAATTTGCGAAAATGAGCGTCCCTCTTGCAGGCCATCAACAGTGTTGGTAGCTTTCGCCTTAATTAGTGTCTACAATTAACCCTCACAAGACCTATCGATTTTATACATGCCGTCAATATAGGTGTCAACCTATCACATTGTAATGTCAACGCAAACTACGCTATATACCTAGTCAATACCTAATATCAGGCCGAGGGAAGGGGAGCATCCGTGTCCTTTCTCCCCTAATTTAGCTTGAGTTGTGTGGAAGAAGGTAAAAGTAAGCCTGGCCTTCGATATTTAAAATGTCAGCTATTTGTATCACATTTTTAAGGAATCGTGAAATGGAAATGTCAAGGTTGGCACTGCCCCTCTCCTCGGCCGAGGAGGTGATTACATTAAAAAGTAATAGAAATGCTGAGCGCGGAAAACAGTTGCTGTGTTGTGCTGATTTTTGTTCTTCAGAATATGTCCATATTCCAAAACAGCGGGTCCGTGCCATGACCGCGCTCACAGCGTAACTTTGTGGTTTCAGTCGTACTGGTTCCTGTATCTTAGCTCAGTGCTCAACCCCATCATATACGGAGCCAGGAGCTCGACGTTCCGGCAGAGCTACAGAGAGATTCTCTGCGGAGCCAAGCGGTCCAAAATCCTCACCGTCGGTAAGTGTGCCACTCCCAACACACAGCGCTCACCCAACTGTCGTTGTTTCGTCGTGCAGTGGCTTATGCTTCTCAAGCTCCTAACAGTTTATCTGGGACGTTTCACTCTGCCGGCTGGGTTCATTTATTCTTGGTGTGGCTGAATTCCCAGTCTGTTTCTCGGTCCGTGTTTCTGTTGATGCGAGATGGGACCTGTAGCAGGAGCCAGATCCCCCGCCGCGTGGCGCCGGTCCAGATACACAGAACCCCGGGCTCCGGCCACACCGTGTCGCCGGCCACAGCGTCCGGCTCTGACCTGCTCCGGTCGACAGCCGCCGGGCCCGCCGCCAGGTCATCGGCCGGTCAAATCAACGTAGGTACCGCGCTGGATGGCACAGCAGCGGCCGCCTCTGAGGGGTGTCTGTGGCCGTCCCTAAATGTGTCTGTGGCCGTCCCTGAGGGGTGTCATTGGCCATCCCCGATGCTCTATAGAGACTACTATAGTAGTCTCTGGTACTCTGGTACTCTGCTGCATGACTTGGAGAAGATCTCCATCCACCATGAATGAGTCGCTCTGTATACAACTGTGCTATTTCTGACCGCAGTTAGATGGGCAGCCCGGGCTGTTTGTAAATGGTTCCGGCAAATTTTGAACAATCACATTAAAGTCCAGGGATTTCGGTGCTGTGCATGACGACTCCAAGCGACAGCCTCGCTCGACGTCCGTTCTCGGTGACTATCGCATGAAATGAGGGGCCCTCGCTCCTGCGCTATCGGGGTAGAAGATTCCGGCGAAACGCACCGTTAAATTGGCCCGTTTATGGGACCTGACTAGATTTCAGGCGTCATTACATGTATGCCCCGCTGTAGCGAGAAGTGTCATTGGCTAAAAATGTGTCTGATCTTCCGATATAAGGAAAGCTGGCCTGTGGCTTGAGGTCTGAATACACTTTGTATTCGTCCTATAAGTACGTTTGTATGAACATCAGCTTAACCCGCGCCCTGGTGGGGGGCTATTTTTTGCCCCCCTCCAGACTTTTCGATATATCTCCAGAACCGCTGCGCCGATCGTCACCAAATTTTCAGTACCCTCCTGGACATCAATTTTACACATTGTGTCAAAAAAAAATTCCAAAGGCTATGATAGGTTAGCCGGAAATGACGTCAGAGTGACGTCATGTTCTGCCGTTTTCGACCCAAAAAAGGGTTTCGCGGAAAGAGCTGTCAGGCCTATAGCTTTGCAAATACAGAAAAAAACGATAAGACATAAAAGCTGTAGAATTGACAGGGCTACAAAACTGCTATCTCGGATTTTTGAAATTTATGGATTTTGACCCCCAAAATCATAAAGTATATTTTTTGAATATAATAGCCGAAAAATCCAAAAAGTTTTTTGAATTTCGCAAAAACGACATACATGTGATAGTCCTTACCGCCTTCTATCCACATACCAAATTTGAGCTTGATACCTCTTTTTTTGCGAAGTTATAGCGAAAAAACGGTTCAAAATTGATGACGTCAAATTTTCAAACTCAATTTCTAGCAATTCTAGACCCCGTAGCGCAAAACAAAGACCACCATTAGACTCCCCGTGACGAGCTGCATCGAATCAATACCCATTTAGTGCAAAACTATGATGTTTAAAATTTGACCTTTTTTTACCTGACCTTGACCTGACCTTCACCAGAAAGTGACCTAAGCCGTACCTGATAGTCTTATAACCAACACCATTGAGTTGGAAATGAAAAATTGGCCATAAAACATGCATCGCACAACCTTAGTACCTAAAGTTAGGTTCATGTGACCTGACCTGTGACCCTTGGTGACCTGACCTGTTACCTGACCTGGTAATGTCAGTGACCTCTTATAGCAACATATGTACTAGGCAACTGACGCCCTATCGCTGATTCTCGACAAAATGTGTTTTCTTCGGTGTTATAGCGCATTCCCTAGATGACCCGTGAACGGTGAAACATTTCATCTTTGACCTGACCTGTGACGTCATCGGTGACCCCTAGGTCAATGAAATTTGGTTTCCTTCGACAAATTCGACAGGCCTTTCGAACGCCGTTTGAATTTCGCGGATCCGTCCAGTAGTTTCGGAGATACGAGGGGATCAAAAAATAGCCCCCCCCACCAGGTCGCGTTATAAACAGACCCCACCAGGGCGCGGGTTAAAATCATCATTATTCAGGTGTGTGCCACCGATAAAGGACATGCAGCTACTTTTTGCTAATCGCATAGGTATCAGATTTGGCAAAGGAGAATAAGTCATTAATCTATGTGCGTTATATATCTTACTTTTAATTACAGTATCAGTATAAAGTGTTCGATTGTAGAGAGAACAGAACTAGACCATGCGTCTTAAAAAGGGTACCAAATGCAAGTTTCTACAGTATCGGCCTTGCACCGTAGTTGTCGAAGAATGGACTGAGACTGATTGCTCAAAACGTGTTCTCAGGCTACAAAGACAATATTCGGTGCATACAATATCAATCAAAGGTCAAGGTCAAGGTCAGGTCAGGTCACCAAAAACAAAATATAAAAAGAACATGTGTGACACATGTTTTATGGGCCATTTTATTCATAGAATTCAATAGGCACTCTCAATAAGTGATATGGACCACATCTGGATGAATTTCAGGTCGTGGTCAGGTCAAGGTCAGGTCTAGAGATGTCAATCGGATACCAACTTTTTTGGTATACCGATGCCAAACCGATACCAACTTGGTATTTGGTATTTCAATCGTAATATGTTTGGTATTTTGTCGGTATCATAAACCCTCACTAATGTATAAGAGGCTAAGAAATCGGTAAAAAGTTCGTATTTCCCTCATTTTCCAAAGTTGGTTTGGTTTCGGTATGTTCCCGTAGTTTTGGTTGGTATTTGGTTTTGTATCGGTATTCCGATTTTTCGTAATTGACATCACTAGTCAGGTCAAGTGAGGTCAAATTTTCAAGTTGGTGGTTAACCCGGCACCGCCTGGGCTATTTCCGTACCCACGACAGCCTGGGGGGGGGGGTCGGATCCGACCCCCCCCCTGTTATCTCGAGAACCAATGGTCGTATCGAGCCCCGCGAGGCGGCGTTCGAAAGGTCTCTACGAGACCTTCCCAAAGCACTCTTAAGATTTTAAGATTGAGGTCAACTTCCGGGTCAAGGTCAGGTCAAAGGTCAAATTCAGGGGTTTTGCATGATTAGGCTTACGGACAGCGGAATCGATAGCTGCTGCTCGAAACTCACCAAAAATGACCTCAAAGGTCTAGTGAAGGTACCATGTGCGTATAGGGGTCATACTAAGTACGGGTCAAGGTCAGGTCAGGTCACGAAAGGTCACGGTTTTCAATTTCTGCTACATGGGCGTGCGACACATTTTTTATGGCTTATTTTTCACGCCGAATCCGATGGTAATGGTTATATGTGACCCCAAGTCACTGTGCTGGTGATAAGTGTGCATTGAAAGTATAACAAATTCGTTTATACCATACATAACTAAACCAGGGCTAAGAAAAAAAGTCAATTTTTCAACTTTTTATTTTTGACATAAAAATGCACTTTTCTAGACGAGCTTTGTCCCAGAAATCTAGTGGTGCCATTTGTTTTCACATGCGATGTTCAGAAGTGCCTCTAATTCACGAAAATGCTTATGACGTCACCATGCCCTATGCATGTTGGAGCTATTTTTTACAATTTGGGGGTCAAAAATCAAGATAGAAAGTTGAAATTTGGGGCATCTAATGTTCTAATCGAGCTCTACAACATATATTCCGGTTTTTTGGAAATTCCCAAAATTTTGGATTTTATTAGCTGTTTTCCAAAAAATATAGTTTTTTGAATTTTTAGGGGTAAAAAACGCATTTTATGGAAAATCCGAGATAGCCATTTTAAAGAACTCGTTGAGCTGCGTCTTTTCATGTCCGTAATTTGCAATTTGCTTCAAACCCTGATTTTTGGCGATTTTTTAAACATTTACCACTTTTTGACTAAAAATGCCATGTAGTTACATCACTAAAATCGATATATCTAAAAAAAAATTGAATTTTTTTTCTTGAAAATTGCACAGAAGACGTCAAATGGATGGAGGAGAAGGTATGCCAAGTTTCAAGTAGATAGCGAAAGTGGTTCATGAGTTATTCAAGAAAAACGGAGGGGGGGTCGGATCCGACCCCCTCCCCAGGCGGTCGCGGGTTAAGGCCTAAAAAGGTGTTTATCTGATGCAGCTTTTCACGGAAAATCGAATGATGCTATTTTTGTTTTCTTACGAGGTCTAGAACTTCCAAAAATTCATTTGTTCAAAAACTGTGTGTGTCGTGACGTGATGAAACTTTTAATAACTCCCATATTTTTGAACCGATTGTCCTGGAAATTAGTATGTAGAAGCTTATATACCACTTCTCTGACAGATATTCCGGTTTTTTTCGATACGCCCAAAAATTTTGGATTTTATAATTATTTTCCCAAAAAAGTCAGTTTTTTATTTGGGCCAAAATCCGATATTAAAAAAAATGAGATAGCATTTAGATAGACCAAGTACAATCACGTATAACCTTTTTTTACGTCTTGATTCCTTTAGAAATGAAGATGTAAGCGGCGTTTGAAATTTTGCCCTTTTTTAGGCGAAAATGGCGGACATGACGTTACTTAAACGTCGTTTTCTGAAGAAAAAAAAAATCCGAAGGATTTCGCTCAAATTTTCAGGAAATGTCTTAAATTGATGTATGATAAGGTACTGAAAGTTTGATGTTGCTGGCGTAACGCGTTTAGAAGTTATTGGTGAAAAACGGGAGGGGGCAGATTCTGCCCCCCCCCCCAGCGGGGCGCGGGTTAATAACGCATACCGTACAGTTAGGTAGGTACGTATCTGAGCTGTCGACTGAGCAAGTTTTGCCGGTATATTTATACCGACCAGTCTAGTACATACCACGGTGACTATAAATAGTACCTACATACCAGTTTGGATTTTTTGTATTCCAAACATTTTTTTTTCTGCTCAGTTAGTTGACTTTATGAATCCAAATATTCTAAACACTATAAATTAGGCAAAGATCTTCCTTCATATTCCATGATCTTTTGGGTGTTGGTGTTTCTCATGAATTTTCTTGGTTTTTGGTTCGGTTTTAGCCATAGTCTCTGGAACCTTGGGGTAGCGGGGGCAGCCTTTCCCTGCACAATTTCGGGTCGTAGGGGTGCTGTCCCCACAACTTACACGTACTAAGATTCTTTGTACGCATAAAATATTCAAGTGATGGAATTTAACGACATTTCTAAGTCCTAACAGAAGAAATTTGAAATTTGACTTTGTATTTAAACATAACATTGTTTTCAATTTCCTTTCTTTGGCAATTAAAGTAAAGCTGAAAACCCTGTTAGGTCTTAGGAATGCTCAAATTACAGGGACACATTGAACACACACCACCCTAGAGCTGTACGACGTGGTGCAATTGAGTTGCAAAGGAAACCATGTTAGTTATCTGGTCCCCCAAAATGTGCTGATTTAGACAAAGCATTGAATTACTCCCCCCCCCTATTCCCCACCCAACAACGTGTTTAGTGTCATTTGACCCCAACACGCACAGCTAGATCCACACTTCGGTTTGCCTCCACAACTTCAAAGTGATTCCTGCGTCCCCAGGTCGGCTTGCAATGTCTGAGATTGGCATCACCATGTCGCGTACCGAGCAAAGCCCATTGACGGCTGGCTGTTCTGTGTGCGTGTGGCCGTGGTGGCGCTCAGCTCCCCGTGCCGTCTGTCCGCAGGGAGCCTCCGCAGTGTGGGCAGCACCCGTCTCTACAGCCACCGTGTCAGCGCGCCGGCCACCTCTCCGTGTGAGTCGCCCGGCTCGCAGTCGACCCCGGCCCGCTGGCTGGAGGTGCCGCCCGTGCTGCACGGCCCCAAACCGGCGCAGCTCTCGCAGACCAGGGCTCTAGAGGCCGACCAAACGCCGCCAGATACTGCGCAGAGTCCACCTGCGCCGCACACCCCACACAGAGTGACAGAAAAAGAACGGTATTGAAGTTCACTAGCAGCTGTTTAAATACACAATGGCGGCGTCTCGCTGACGAAACAACAGCCCTGTTTTAAGGATTTTTTAGTTCACTCTGGACAGCTGTCAGTGATACAGCGCTTGCGCAGGGCGCCAGCTGAACGGAATAACTCTACCAGATGTCAGGGACGTTGAGACGAGCCCGGGCTCTCAATCTTCTCCAAGTTAATAAGTGCCAGGCCACAAGAACAGGGACCAATTGTGGTGTTGTAATATTTATGTTCGCCTCACTGCGAGACCAACAAATGGTCTCTGCCTCCGTCCGCCATACATTATAATAGTTGCTGATGTCCCACAAACATTCACATCATAGTCACTTACCGCAAATTCTTTGTCCGAAGTGTCACGCTGGGAATGTCTTGATAACCGACAGAGAACACTTGCTTGACGTTTGATGTGTGTCTGTGGGGCTACGTGAAACGTTTAGCGAACTATGCAGTATGCGATGCGCTTTCGACTGAAAATAGCAATTTTAAAGATAGATAGATGGCAAACAGCAAACATTTCAACGCTATCTTCTTGCTTCTTCTGGCCTAGGAAAGTGCCGACACTTATGTTCTTCGCATTTCTAGCGTCAGTTGATTTGCAATGTTTTTCTTTTTGTTTCCATGGCTGCTGTTTGTGCGTGAACAACGTCTTTGTACCCAGTGGCGGTCGCAGGGGGGGGGGGGGGGGGGGGGCTTTCAGGGCCATGCCCCCAAAGGCAAGTTAGGGGGGCCATCATATCATTTCCCCCCCCCCCCCCCAACAACCGATGGGCCGCCCTGAGCGTATGGGGCCCTGGCCCTTATTCGATTGTCACGAAGCTCAAGAAACCCACGCCCAGCTATTAATCGATCCTACACCGGCCTTTGAGCGTCCTACACTGACCTCTGAGGGCCCTTCGGCGGCGGCCAATCGCCCACATTGACTGCTGAGAGCCCACATCGACCTCTGAGGGCCCTCTAATCGCCTTTGAGGGCCACTAAACTGGCCTCAGGGGGCCCCAACCGGGTCTGAGGGTCTCACACCGGTCTCTGGTGGCCTCATTTCTGTCTCTGGGACCCAAGGCTGACCATTATGTGCCTCTTAGGAGTAGGACCCCGTACTGGCTTCTGAAGGATCGATGCTGGCTTCTGAGGACCCACACCGGTCTTTAAGGGCCCCACACCGACATCTGAGGCCCCACACTAGCCTCTAAGGGGGCCCAAAACTGGCCTCTCTAGGCCCCCAACTGGCCTATGAGATTTCTACACCACCCACCGGCTACTGATGACCCTATTATGTTCTCTGTGGCCTAAGATTTACCTTTGGGCGTCACACACTTGCCTCTGAGGGCCCACATCAGCCTCTGGGGCCCCATCTGGGGCCTTTGAGGCCCTTCTCCGACCCTTGGGTCCAACGCCGGCCTCTTGGGGTCTGACTTACATTACTTACTCGCATTTGTGCTTACCTAAGTAAAAAAAAAAAGAAGAAACAATACACATGTGATTGAACACGTATCTACTGATGACCCAATGTCAAAAGTACCGGGGTTACATGAGCGATCCGTTCCAAATACGCACTACGCTAATGCGCATCAGCTTCCCACAAACGTATCTACGGCACCGGTTACATGAGACTAATTCGTTTTATCTACGTCAAACGGATCTTGTTTGGCTCACCCGCGCTGACTCCTCGACGGCCGGTAATTCGTATCACAAACGGAATAGGATTAGCGTACAGTCATGGCGCAGTTGCGGCATTTACCGGGACGACTGAACTAAATTTTAAATACTTATATCATTTGATAGGCTCAAAAACATTTAAAATTAACATGAAATCAAAAAAATGAAAACAAAGTTTTCTTGTTTTAAGTCAGTGGGCACTGATTCGCCATGCAGCGACAGCAGGGTGGGCAGAAAAAAATTATCTATCAAAATATTTCATTCATTTTATTTCACATGCAAAGACTAAACCAAAATACCAACATTTTTTTTGCTATTTTCTACGAGGCAGCCAATAAAAAAATGCAAAGAATAGTTCTTGTGAAATACGGCCCGAATCGTGTTCCTCGCTTACATGAGCGATCCGTTCCAAATACGCACTACGCTAATTCGCATCAGCTCCCCAAAAACGCATTCAGTGCACCGATTACATGAGCAAATTCGTATCAGTGACGTCAAACGGATCTAGTTCGGCTCTCGGCCCGATGCGCATTACAAACGGAATAGCATACAAATGTGGCGCACTTCCGTAGCAATAGAGGTGACTGAATCAAAAACTTAATATTTTATGTCTTTTTTGCATTTAATCTGCTCAAAACATTCTCAATTAACTTAACAAAAAAAGTTAAACATAAAGTTGTCTTGTTTTGACTCATTGAGCACTTGCCTCTCTTGATTCGTCTGTAGTGCTGTCAGAAAAATGTTTCAAATGAAAGTACTTTGATATTTTCTTTTTGGTTTTCACTATATTTATTTTGAAAACTTGACAAAATACCGACATATTTTTTAAATAATTATTTCAAAAGAAGCAAATGAAAAAAAATACCTATTATTTTGCATTTTAATGTTTCTTTTTGGAAAGAAATAGTTCCTGTAATACGTATCTTGGTGCTATTCGCTTCTAAGCCTCTTTCCCTGCGCATTTTGTTCGGACCGCCGATTCGTATTAGCAGGTGGATACATGAGTCGATAGTACGCTCCTGATTCGCATTAGCGGTGAATCCGATCGTGATGCGTATTTGCTTTGCTCATGTAACCGCGGATCGGATCGCCGATTCGTACTAGCAGGTGGCTAGGGTAAGGTGCCTAATTAGCGACCCCCTTAATTTGAACCGTCATTGCTCACGCTCTGTGGGTGCCACTGTGTTACTGGCTTGATTTTTGGAGAGATCGTTCATTTTTCTATTAAAATATAGTCATTTTCTGCCCCAATATTCACTAAATTATTTGTAGTGAGTATTTTGGCAAACCATTGCAAAAAACGCTAATAGGGAACTCTTCCCGATTAGCGGCCGGGGAGGGTCGCTAATAAGTCTATGGGTTTCCCCATATCAAAAATGGCAAAAAATGCGACGCCTGAAAAGATGAAATATGATCTCGAAAAGGTAACCTATACGCAAAGCACTCAATCACTCGAACAGGAACGTTTCATCCAACACATTTACGTAAGTAAAAACTGATCACGTGATGCACCGAAGGCGAAAAGAAGGCGGAAACCCAAATTTTGCGGGCTATCTTGTTTGATATTCGAGGTCCGCGCTGAATTCGGCACCCCTGCAGTCGGTGACGACATTTGGCATCCCCTGCCACACATTGCAAGCTTCAGCAACACCTCATTTTCATTTCCCTCTTTTCCCCTTTCTATCCCTTCTTGAGCTATTTGCGACCATGTCAGGCGCAAATAGGAAATATGAGTTGCGACACATTTTTAACCGCCATGCTGTGCACAGTTGAGCGATTCACTATGGGAAAACGGCAATCAATTAAAAAAGGAATGTAGATTCAGAATAAAAAAGGTGCATCATCCTAATGTGCATCGCTTTTCATTAGAGAGGGCCTAAACACACACGATTTGGATAAGAAACTCGTCATTTTTATTTAAACTTACCTGAAACGTCCCACCAGAAACATCGACGACCGGAAAATAATTTAATTTGATAACCAAAGTATGGCTGACCTTTTGACGATGTTTTTACCCCGTTTTCTCCTGCCAGTTTTTCTGTAGGGAGGTAGGTCGCAAATCGGAAAGGGTCGCTAATTAGGCACCTTACCCTACATGAGTCGGTAATGCGTTCCTAATTCGAATTAGCGGCTAAATACGTATTTACTGTGCTTATGTAACCCCGATAAAGTTTTAGCGCGATATCTTCGAAAAGGGTTAAATTAGCTGCTTTTACTTTTTGTGGCAGCCAATTCACAGTTGCGTGAATTATTGACATTATCAGTGCTTCCAAATGCACTCATCGATACCTGTTCGACAAGGTACACTCTCAAAGTTCGCAATGAGCCCCGCTCGGGTGCCGCTCCCTGCCCTACCCCCCCCCCCCCCCCCGCTTCACTGGCATTGGCTGGATTCCTGCACCCAGTCACCCGCGCGGGCCGCGCTGACCCCCCGGGTCAGCGCGGGGCCCCTTTGCCAAGCTGGCCCCCGAAACGCCAAGTCTGCGACCGCCCCTGTTTGTACCTGTTTGCTGCGATGACAACGAAATGTACGATACTCAATTCTTTTACAGGATAAAGGCAGCTAATAATGTCAGGAGCTTCCATATTTTTATTGATAACTAGCATGCGCTTTAGTATCATTAGATTGAGGAAAGTAAATAAATGGGTCCGTATCAAAGCGTCCAAAACCGCAGCACCCAAAGTACGCAACATCCAAAACCGCAGCGTCCAAAGTACGCAACGTCCAAAATACGTCCAATATCGGGTTTATAGGGGGCATTCACAAAGTCCAAAACCGAAACATCCAAAACTGCAACGTCCAAAAACGTATCATCCAAAAAAACGCAACATCCAAAGACGCAACATCCAAAGTATGTAACCTCCAAAACCACAACGTCCAATACCACGACATCCAAGGCACGCAACATCGAAAACCAACCTAACCTAACCTAACCTTAACTAACCTAACCTAACCGAACCTAACCTACTGATTTTTGCCTATCCCTAACCCAACCTAACCTAGCCTAACCTAACCTACTGATTTTTGCCTACCGGGGATAAGGAAACTAAACCTAACCTAACCTAACCTAACCTAACCTAACCTAACCTAACCTAACCTAACCTAACCTACTGATTTATGCCTACCGGGGATAAGGAAACCTAACCTAACCTAACCTCGCCTAACCTAACCTAACCTAAAAGTTTTGGATGTTGCGTACTTTGGATGTTGCGTACTTTGGATGTTGCGTTCTTTGGATGATGCGTCCTTGGATGTTGCTTTTTTGGATGATACGTTTTGGATGTTGCGGTTTGGATGTTTCGGTTTTGGACGTTGTGAATGCTCCCTATATACCCGATTTTGGACGTATTTTGGACGTTGCGTACTTTGGACGCTGCGGTTTTGGATGTTGCGTACTTTGGACGCTGCGGTTTTGGACGCTTTGATGGTCCCCCAAATAAATGCCTACTTAACGGGACAGTATCATCATTTTGGTGAATTTTGATATTGCATAGGCCCCACCTTTCTGGTACGGAAACTGAAGACCGAGTCACCGATCCTCGAAGCTCCACACAGTTCTCCCGCTATCGCCGCTCAAAGTACGAAATGTGTACTACACTTTGAATCGCGCTCCACTTCTCACTGTTTAGATGTTTGCGCCGTATTGAATTAACTGTCAGTAATAAAACGTTTTCCCTGGTCATTTCATCAAATTTATAAAGTCGAAACGTTTTTCGCACTTTATCATCACCGTTAACCTCATTTCCTAAATAGTCGTAGGCATTTCCCGCTTTCCGTTCGGATTCTAAAAGCTCAACGAAGGAATTCCTCCAGATCGAATCACGACCCCCCCCATAGGTATATGAGTTGTGACGTTTTTCACGTGATTGTCACGTTCTCCAATTGTCAATTGTCACATCCACTCCCTCCAATTGTCACGTGATATTTTCATAGGCAATACCTAAGGCTGCCTCTCCCTAACGACAGCTCAATCAGAAAAACGACCGCGTAAGCGTAGCGTCAGTCATTTTTTATCTGCGCCTGCTCTGGCCTCTGTAGTAATTTCGCAGGCTTCTAAACTGGCGACCGTGCTTGTAGTGGTGGTTCGCCATGAATATGAATCATGAAAATGAAATGTGGTTCGCAATATTTTTCACCGAATTCGGTCCTCAAACTATGTTTTTCTGATTCAAAGAAAAAAAGAGCAATGCTAGTAAAAATAAAAATCAGCTCCATACATTGATTTTTTTCGATGATAGGTACTGTCCTTTTAACCCGCACCGGGCCGGGGAGGGGGGGGGGGTGTTTGAATACCCCCCTCCCTGCGTTTTTCGCAGATATCTCAAAAAACGGCGGCGCCTTTTTGGCACACTTGTTCATGCACCTTTTTCACACATATGAAAATTTCAGACCCAGGCCTCTCAAGGTCAGGTCACCAAGTCAGGTCAAGTGACCTCACCTCAGAAAAAAGTTTTAATCCTCATCATAGCTACACCGACTGAACGATCGCCTTGAAACTTTAAGCGATTGATGAGAGTAACAGTATGTACAAAATGTTTATCTCGGAATTTTAATATCGATGACCTAAGGTCAAGTTAATTTTGCGAACTCTCCAATACCTATAGGTACCTAAGTCAATGGGAAAAAATTGAAATGCGCCTCTTTTGGACGAATGATGTTCAAAACCCTCTCAAACATCGGTTTATAGGTAAACATGACACACTGAATCGGACAAATGCACCTGTGACCCCTCTGTGTGCCCCTGAGATCATCTCAGGTCATGAACGGTCACCAGCAGTTTTTTTTACTATAACTTTTGATAAAGACGTGCTAGAGCGATGACAACACGTCAGATGTATTCAGCTCGACGATACGGATCGACTGATATGCAACATGACCCTTTCCGGTCAGGTACCTTAACCTGAGGTCAAATTTTCAAAATGACCTTTCAAGGTCAACACATAGTTCATTCGACGAGTCTCGATGAGAGGAACACGATGCTGGCAAAAGTAATGTCGTGGCTCTCTTGAGTCAAACGTTATTGACGAAAAACCATATTCGTGAAAACTGCTATTTTTACAGTTTTTGCCCTCTGGAGGCTAAACCGTTGACCTGACGTCAAACCTGAGAACAGTATTCAGAAAGGCCTGTAAAAGGGCTATCGAATGCGTTTTTCCGCGGCGCTGTAGCTCTATCGGTTTCCGAGTTAGCCGTTGGCAGTTTCCAAAGTTGTTGAAATGGGCTATATTTGACCTTTGATGACCTCTGGTGACCTGACCTTGGACCTGACCCAAACAATTACCGAGTTGTTTCCGTCATTATTTTTGACGCTCTTTCGAATGCCGCTTACCGCGTGTCGCTACGTGGCCCAGGAGCCAAGTTAGACGGGGCCGGGGGTGTTCAGACACCCCCGGCGCGGCGCGTATGTCGTGGAGCAGCCCGGCGCGGGAAACTGAGCTCTTGGGAGCGATTGCCGTGGTTCAATGTTTTGCGTCGAAATCGGCCGAACATGACGTCACTCTGACGTCATTTCCGGCAGGCCTCTTTTTCGTAAATAGCTTTGGCAAAAATGGTTGTAGAGCTAGAATAACGGTAGTATAGGTATACAATTTTCCTTTGCAAGGAGCGTCGAATGATGTAGGACTGTATCTACTTCTTCGATGACGGCAAACTTTAAACTGGCCTCACATGACCTCACATAACATCTGATGACCTTGACTGAGCTTGGCTCATGGCAGGTCTTTCATGACTAAATGCAATACAACGGTAGAAGCGACTTTTAAATGCCCCTCCCCCTGAATGGCCCTGGTGATTGGCCTAGCCTTCGGGCCTGGTGGTGTATGTACCGTTGGCTACAGAGTGATGTTCCACTTTTCACGGGCAATCAGTTGCCTGGAGTGGTAGACTGTGCCGCATCACACGGACCGAGTTCACAGTTTAATGCTGTAATCCAGACTTCACCATCGACAAGCTTAGTTGCGTGATAAACGGCACAACTTAGTGTTCCAGTCAACTGATAGGCTCTGAGGGGTAGAACATCATTCTTCAGTCAGCTTTACCTAAATGACGCCAGTCAACAGATCTGCAAGTTGCCTGTTTCGACAATGCTGCGGCGCCACTAACCCATCGCCCTTTTCTTGCATCTCAGTCACCGTCAGCACCAAAATGCTGAGTGACACTCAGATATGAGGTGAGTGACCAGTGACCACGCTGCCACTGCGCTTGTCTTACTTTGCAATGCCAGTCGCCTGCATGCGTAGCAGTGAGGTGTCTGTCGTGGGTCTCGTTTCCACTGCCTGCGGCCTGGTCTGCTTGCGGCCTGGCTATATATGTTATTATTGTTACCACGCCTACTTCCTTGATGTGCCCCGTCATTATTCTCCATACCTCCAGCCCCTGCCGATGTTTGGGAAAGAACACAGCCGACGTAAAAAAGTGTTTTTTAGTCATAGTCATCAGGGGCGTAACTTTGTATGCTTTTGGGGGGGCAGGTGCCCCCCCAACTTGAAATCCTGCCACCCCAACATCCCGTTTGCCCCCCCCCCCAGCTTTGGTGGGCGCCCCTTGGCCCAAAAGGCGCCCTCACGGGCCAGGGTCGTAACCACGCGCAACAGATCGTGGTGAGAAAAAAACTGCAATAGGAGCGCCATCCCTCAGGGGGGCGCCATCGCCTATGAGCTTGGGACCTCTGAGGCCATGGGGCGCCTACATGCGAGAGAGGGGCGCCTATGAACTCCATAGGGGTGCCTCAATGGAAAAGAGGGGCGCCTGTGATGGCAATAGGGGCGCCTGCATGCGAAAGAAGGGCACCCTAATTGGTCTCTGAGGCCCTTAGGGGTGCCTCTTAGGCCTATGATAGTAGGTATAGGGGCGCCCACGTGCAAAAGGGGGCGCCCATGAAGGCCATAGTGGCGCCTCCATACGAAAGAGGGGCGACTGCATCATGTATGCCAAATAGGGATGCCTTTGAGGCCCATTTTAGAAAGAGGAGCCCAAAGGGGCGCCTCAATAGGAAAGAGGGGCGCCTGTGAGGTCTATAGGGACGCCTCTGTTAGCCATATGGGCCGTTACATGCGAAAGAGTGGCACCTATGAGGCTTATTGAGGCGCCTCCATGCAAAAAAGGGTAGGTCGTTTGTGTAAAGCTTTTGAGGGACAGTACGCCGTTTGCGGCAAATAAATACTTAGCTAAGTAGCGTGCCCCATTCGTTAAAAAACGCCCCTCAAGCCAAAGTTGGTGCCCCTCTGACTACACTTACCTACGTCTTGCATCATCCCTTTTGCTAATAATGGCGACCCTCGCACCACAGAGTGTATCAATGCAATATTTGCTTTTTTATCAGGGCGTATTTTAAGGGATTTTCACTGGGTCGGCAATCACATTTAGGGGCGGCATTTTGCACTCATAGGGGCGGCACTTGGCATCTGAGGGGGGCGCCATACCTACTGATATTTAATGACAAAAAAAGACACGTTCGACGGTTCTTTTATAACTCTTTCTAAGTAATGATTTCAGATTCAACCTACCTAAGCTCAGCGGTATTACGTCTATTTTTCCGGGATATAACTAGTATTTCTCGTGTCATAATGCGACAAATGAACTATAATTTGACTTTACGAAAATTAATTTAAAAATTTTACCTGAGGTCAAGTTCATGACCTCACCATAAATAAAACATGTTGCATACCAGTCGATCCGTATCGTCAAGCTTAAAACATTCACGGTGTTTTATGGCTCTAAAACAGTGGTCGGCAGGTCGCACGAGTGGTGCCCACTTTATGGGCGCTGGACGGGGCCATTACCCCCACTTGTCATACCCCATTGCAAGCCCCATTGCTTACACAGCAAGGGTCGCTGATATTCGGCCATATCCTTTGACGCCTCTATTTTTCTGCATCTAAATAAAATGCATTACAATTAACTCTCTTTTTATGGAGAGGGAGAGCGGGTGGAGTAAGGATGAAGTCATACATTTTTTATTCATTAGTTACTCGCGTAATGAACAGCGTATTGATTTGTAACGATACGTTCATCCCCCCCAAGTTAATGAATGGTATACCTACCTACTCAAATATTTTCGTGACCCCAGTGACATTTTCATTGAGTTTTTGAAATTTGAATGACCTTCACTCGGTAGCTTTCTCTCCGGATCGGCCGGCGGACAAAACGCAAGCGAAGACAATGCGGGGAGTCCGGTGCTCTACCAACTGAGCTACGGAACAGGCAAATGCTCACCATAGATACACCGACTGAACGATCCCTTTATAACTTCAGCGATTGATAAGACAAACAGTGTGTAACTGTATATATAAAATGTAAGTCTCGAAATTGCTATGTCTTTGACCAAAGGTAAGGACAATTTTGCGACCCTTCCATTAGGTATAAGGAAATGGGAGAAAATCAGGGCATGCATGCCTCTTTTTATAGGTAGACAAATGTCAAAGTTAACGAATTTAAACATAATAAAACAATTAAAAATGAAACACTTAATCGGAAAATTGCCACCCACGACCCCTCGTTATGTCCTTGAGGTCATGTCAGGTCATGGAAGGCCTCCAGCAGTTTTTTCAATAACTTCTGATAGAGACATGCGACATGCCTGAGCGATGAAAACACCTTAGATGATTTCAGTTTGACGATACAAATCGACTGATTTGCAACGTGACCTTTACCAGTCAGGTCATGACCTGGACCTGAGCTCAAATTTCCCAAATGACATTTGAATGTCAAATTATAGTTCATTCGATGCATCTCGACGAGAGGAGCACAGTACTGAAAAAACAATGTCATAACTTTCGTGAGTCAATAATTATTACAGTAAAAAGGTTCTTCATTAAAACAGCTCAGTAGAGGGGCGGAGGGGGTCCACTGTCCACTCCAACCCTCCCCGGCCCGGCACGGGTTAAACTAGTTGTGCTCTGGAGGTTAAGCCGTTGATGTTAGGTCAAGTCTGAGGACTTTATAGGAACGTTGAAGAGCAATCGAATGCGCTTTTTTCGCGGTGCTGTAGTTCTATTCTTCCCCGAGTTATGCGCCAGTTTGTCAATAAATGTTGAAACAGACAACATTTCACCCACATTTCACCTTTGATGACCTCTGGTCACCTGATATTTGACATTTGACTTGACCTAACCAAAGTACGGTTAACCAACTAACCCAAGTAGTTTTGACACTCTTTCGAATGCCGCTTACCGCGTGTCGCTACGTGGCCCAGTAGCCAAGTTATAGGGGTCGGGAGGGGGGTTCAAACCTCAGCCCGGCGCCGGTTAAAGGGACCCTCCCACCTTAACATTAGATTTGAGTTGAGATAGCCAAAATGGGGTCCCTGGCTCACAATTACCGGTTTCGGCACTCACAACATCGATAAATGCCTTAAATCGGAAATATTGAATTTCGAAATTGCAGCATTTTGATTCAGAGGGGCTAATGCTTAGGAATACCCCTCTGAATGTGTGACGTCAGCGCAGATATCTAACGATTTTTAAATGTTTGACTAAAACGTTTTGTAGCACGCGGTGGTATATGCTATTTGCGCGCAACATCTGCCGCAAACGCCGCACTTCTAAAATAAAGTCGCTAGAAACAGCGGAGATCCCAAAAAAGTAAACAAAAGTAAAAGTCTAATATCTTGAAAACCGGTGAATATTTTTCGGTGAAATTTGGTAGATATTCGTTTTCGCTCTTTCTGAACCGAGCGACATCACTTTCATGCCAATTCATAAACTTTTTTGAAGGTGGGAGGGTCCCTTTAAGGGAAGGCACTATCATTTTGGAGGCGCTGCAGATATGCTAAGGGACGACAGGATCATTTTGAGGCGCGCCACCAGCTTTTTTAGGGCACTTAAACCACTTTGAGGGGCACCACCGACACTGTGAGAAGCGCAGTTATCTCTTTGAGCGTTGGGGGTGGCACCATTACATTGAAGGGCGCCATGTGCGCAGTGATGTGGGGCAAAATGACAATGAGGAGCGCCTCCGATACTTAGAAGAGACGCCAACATTACTCGGGGGGGGGGGGGCAACATCACTTTTATTTTGAGGACGCCACCCCCACTGGCGGTCGCAGCCGTTAGCTAAAGGGGGGGGGGGGCAAGTCAAACCCGCGGAACATAACATTTATCCGTCGACCGGGGGGGGGGGGGGGTGATCGGCTAAGTTTTTACGTGTGTAGCAAAGTCGACGCCACAAAGTGCCGCGCAGTTGGCATTTCTTAGGCTACATCCATCTCATTCTTGCGTACAATTTTTGAACTCAGTTTAAGCGAAATAACCACTTCCATTTACCGTCCCAAGGTGTGCTCACCGGTCGGGCCGCCGCACCGTGGTGACAGATCGGAGCAGCATATAAAACCAAGAGAGCATTTTAAGACTATGGCATTTACCCATGACATAGTTGTGTGGCTGCGGGAGAGAGTAGGTACACCGACCTCTAGAGACCCCCCCCCCACAGGTTCCTAGCTTTCAAATTTGGCATTGGGGGCCGCGCGCAGACTCCTGCGGGGCTTTGCAACGACTCTATTGGGGCTCACTCAACCTGCCTAATCCTCAACTGCCAAAAAGACTGTCCCTGGGCCCTGGAGACTTCATCGGTCTCTGTCAGCCAAGGACCCACGCCGGCTCATGGGGCCCCGGCGCCAAAATATGAGGGAATCTGCTCGGAACTAGAGGTGGCAAAAGATGAAAATTTTGGGAACCAGACTCGAACCAGACCCGGCTGGACATTTCTGGAACCAGTCGGACCCGGTCTTAGTTGGAATCGGCACCAGTTGGACCCGTTCCCTAAAAAGTCAATTAATACAAACGACTTGTAGGTGTCATTTGTTGCATCATGTAAAACAGCCTATTTCCCACTGGGAATACTCATGAGCTACTGTGTGCAAAGAAACATTCACTTCATTCACTTCGTATTTTGCACTAATGTGTAGTGTGCAAGATGTATAGTTTATGGTAGGACCCGGTTGGACCCATCTGAAAATTTCCAGGAACCGGTCTGGACCCATATGGGTCCAGACTGGTTCTTTGGACCGGGTCCTCGGGTCCACATTTTGCCACCTCTACTCGGAACCATCGGGACACGTTAGGCTCTGCAGGAGTTTGCGTGCGTTCTCAGAACTTCAGAAGTCCATCCCTGTATGTTTTCAATTAGAGACCAGTTTAGGGCCCTCAGAGACTAGTACAGGGCCTGCAAAGGCCATGACACAAAGGCCGACATGGGCCCTCAGAGGTCAGCGTAAGGTCCTAAAAGACCGGCATGGGCCGGCGTTGGACCCAGAGGCCAGCAAAGGGCCCTCAAAGGCCAAGATGGGCCATCAGAGGCCGGTACGGGCCCTTAGAGGCCGGCATCGGGTCTTCAACAGCCAGTGCGGGCCCTCATAGGCGCCTAAGGTTAGTTTTGGGACCCCAGAGACAGAAATAAGGCCACCAGAGACCGGTGTGAGGCCCTCAGACGCCGGTTTAGGGGCCCTCAAAGGCCAGTGGAGGGCCATCAGAGGTCAATCTGGGCTCTTAGCGGTCAGTGTGGGCGCTTGACCGCCACTGAAGGGCCCTCAGAGTTCAGTGTAGGACGCTCAAAGACCGGTGTGGGAGCTATTAGGTAACAGCTGGGCGTGGGTTTCTTGAGCCTCGTCACAATCGGATAACGGCCAGGGCCCCATACGCTCATGGGGGCCCAACGGCTGTTTGGGAGGGGGGCAAAATGATATGATGCCCCCTTATTCGCCCTTATTTGTCATTGGGGGATGGCCCTGATGCCCCCCCCCTCCGAACGCCACTGTGTACTGTGTACACAGGCCTCTGAGATCACATACTAGTTCATGCAATCTCGAATACGCAGGCCCCGGAGATCCCACGCTAATCCTTAAGGAACCAAGCCGGCATACACCGGGCTTCTGAGTTGCACAGCACCAACCCATGAGGTCATACTTTAGTGTCGTAGAACCACGCTCATTTGGCAGGAGGATCTCATGCCAGCCAATGCTGTGCCTATGAGAGCCTCAAGTAAACCCAACCCGATATTCCACATAAGTTAGAATACCTATATCTCACATCCGGGCGTACTTGTGAACCGGTGCCAGCGACACTGACCGCCAAATTGACAGAATGTGAAACTGAGCCCACTCATGAGTGAAATTTACTTCCTTTGCTGGTGCAAGAAAGACCTTTCACTAAACAAGAAAATGAAACATACAAAAAGTTTTTGTAGGACTTTTGTTCGATCTGAAAAGGTGGGGCCAAAAGATAGTATGGCCCCACCTTTCAGCACCAAAGGGGGGGCCATGGCCCCCGTGGCCCCCCCTGGGACCGCCTATGGCCACCCCATTGTAAGGGGCGGCACTGTAACTTTAAGGACCGCCGCGGATACTTAAAGGGGAGGCTCCATCATATGGAGGGGCGCTACAGATCGTTAATGGGCGGCAATAGGTATGATATTTAGGGACTCCGATACTTCGAAGGGCGCCACCGTTTGTTTGAGGGTGACATCATCACTTTGAGGGGCACCACCGATACCGTTCGGGGCGCCACCGACACTATAAGGGGCGCCACCGACACTGCCAGGAGCACAGTCATCACTTTGACCGGCGCTTCTATGACATTTAACCCGCGCCCTGGTGGGGTCTGTTTATAACGCGACCTGGTGGGGGGGGGGGCTATTTTTTGCCCCCCCCCCCCTCGTATCTCCGAAACTACTGGACGGATCCGCAAAATTCAAACGGCGTTCGAAAGGCCTGTCAAATTTGTCGAAGGAAACCAAATTTCATTGACCTCGGGGTCACCGATGACGTCACAGGTCAGGTCAAAGATGAAATGTTTCACCGTTCACGGGTCATCTAGGGAATGCGCTATAACACCGAAGAAAACGCATTTTGTCGAGAATCAGCGATAAGGCGTCAGTTGCCTAGTACATATATTACTATAAGAGGTCACTGACATTACCAGGTCAGGTCACAGGTCAGGTCACCAAGGGTCACAGGTCAGGTCACATGAACCTAACTTTAGGTACTAAGGTTGTGCGGACGTGTCGGGTCGCGGCCGGCCGGCCGCGGACCATTTTCAGAAGTGGCGGGCAGACCGTGCGTCGAGTACTTGCTTTCTCGCGCGGCGGTACTGGGGTTCACTAGCATTGTTTAAAATATTTTCATTTGCCATGAACTTGAAATTATACACTGTAATTAACGATCTTTTGTCAATTATTACAAGTTCTTCAAATTTATTCTTTGAAAGCAAATGATTTCATTTCACTCAAGAATTGTCTTGTCCACCACTACAACCGCCACCCAGCCGCCATCCATTGGAAGAGACAGGCTCTGCGGCACAAAGTGTCGTTTTAAACTGGACTGGGAACCAATGTGTGATGACATTTCGAGCTAAATTTATGCTCATTGTGTACCTAGAAGCATTGGGAACAACGCTCTGACTGTACATTTTTAGATTTTTGCCTCTAAATGGAAATATTTACAATCAAGTACTTTGCGAGCGCAGTTTAGAAGCTCCCGTAATGTTAAAGTACTATCTCCTACAAGTATGTAAATACTGCTCTTGGGAACCAACAGTTCGCATCGTACTAGCTTTAAATTATATCCATATTGTTCCCAGTACTTTGCTGAACACTGTGGTGAGTGTACATTTTTCGTTTTTTGCTTTACAAGCGTAAAATTCGTCTGGTTTTATACCACTTCATTCGCCTCCATAGCCCTGTAACGGCGCCGCGCGGCGCGGCCGGCCGGCGCCCGCTGTAGTTCCAAACACTGCCCGATAGATGGCAGGCGCAGAAGTGGTCCCAGCCGTCCCGGTACGATGCATGTTTTATGGCCAATTTTTCATTTCCAACTCAATGGTGTTGGTTATAAGACTATCAGGTACGGCTTAGGTCACTTTCTGGTGGAGGTCAGGTCAAGGTCAGGTCAAAAAAGGTCAAATTTCAAAGTTGATATTTTTGCATAAAATGGGTATTGATTCGATGCAGCTCGTCACGGGGAGTCTAATGGTGGTCTTTGTTTTGCGCTACAAGGTCTAGAATTGCTAAAAATTGAGTTTGAAAATTTGACGTCATCAATTTTGAACAGTTTTTTTCGCTGTAACTTGGCCAAAAAAAGAGGTATCGATCTCAAATTTGGTATGTAGATAGAAGGCGGTAAGGACTATCACATATATTCCGGTTTTTTTCGAAATTCAAAAAACTTTTTGGATTTTTCGGCTATTATAATCAAAAAATCTATTTTTTGATTTTTGGGGGTCAAAATCCAAAAATGTTAAAAATCCGAGATAGCAGTTTTGTAGCCCTGTCAATTCTACAGCTTTTATGTCTTTATCGTTTTTCTGTATTTGCAAAGCTATAGGCCTGACAGCTCTTCCCGCGAAACCCTTTTTTGGGTCGAAAACGGCAGAACATGACGTCACTCTGACGTCATTTCCGGCCAACCTATCATAGCCTTTGGAAAAAATTTTGGTCACAATGTGTAAAATTGATGTCCGGGAGGGTACTGAAAGTTTGGTGACGATCGGCGCAGCGGTTCTGGATATATATCGAAAAGTCTGGAGGGGGGGCAAAAAATAGCCCCCCCCCCACCAGGGCGCGGGTTAAGGGCGCCGTGAGCACATTGGGGGGGGGGGCGGCACCATGACGTTGAGGGGTGTTACGGAAGGTTTGAGGGGCGGCAACATGACATTGAGGAGCGCCTCCGACACTTCGAGGGACACCAGCATTTCTTTGAGAGGCGGCACCTTGACTTTTGAGGAGACACCACCGACACTGTAAGGGGCGGCACCATCACTTTGAGGGGCGCCACGGATGGTTTGAGAAGCGGCACCATTATGTATATGGAAGGACGCTACAGAAAGTTAGAGGGCGGCAACATTGTATTGACGAGTTCCTCCAAAACTTTGAAGGGCGCCACTGACACTGTAAGGGGCGGCACCAGCACTTTTAGGGGCGGCAGCATCATTTTAAAGGCCGCCACCGACTCGTTGACAGGAGACACCATCACATTTAGGGGCGTCACTGGCACTTTGAGGGAGGCACCATCACATTGATGGGCGCCACCGATGCTGAAAGGGGCGGCATCATCTTCTTGAGGGGCGGCATCATCTGCTTGAGGGGCAGCTCCATCACAATGAGGGGCGATGTGGATACCTAGAGGGGCGGCACCATTATATTGGTGGGTTCCTCTGACACTCCGAAGAGCGTCACTGACACTATGAGGGGCGGCACTAACATTTTAAGGGGCGGCAGCATCATTTTGAGGCGCGCCACCGACTCGTTGGCGGGCAGCACCATCACATTCAGGGGCGGCATCATCTTCTTGAGGGGCGGCATCGTCTGCTTGAGGGGCGGCTACATCACAATGAGGGGCTATGTGGATACCTAGAGGGGCGGCACCATTATATTGGTGGGTTCCTCCGACACTTCGAAAGGCGTCACTGACACTATAAGGGGCGGCGCCAACACTTTAAGGGGCGGCAGCATCATTTTGAGGGGCGCCACCGACTCGTTGGCGGGCAGCACCATCACATTCAGGGGCGCCACCGGCATTTTGAGGGCGGCACCATCACATTGAGGGGCGCCACCGATACTGAAAGGGGCGGCATCATCTTCTTGAGGGGCGGTATCATCACATTGCGGGGCTCCACAGATGCTTAGAAGGGCGGCACCATTAGGTACATTGAGTGGGGCTACTAACAGATTTAGGGGCGGCACTGTCACATTGAGTTGCGGGATCATCACTTTCTATAGACGGCTGCTTCACTTTAAGAGGCGGCATTATCATTTCGGAGGGCAGCAGCCTCACTATGAATGACGGCACCTAGCCTGCATGTGCGTGCTGCATCCTAGAGGGGGCGGCAACTGGGTCGGCAAACGGCTGTCACTGGGTCGGCATTCTCCGTGACTGGGTCGGCAATTGCCGACCCAGTTAACATGTTAAAATACGCCCTGCTTTTTATTGCATTTTCAATTAATCATCGAGGAAAAGGTCATTTGGATTTTGAAATTCTAACCACATATAATGCGACCATTGATTGAAGTAGTTGAAGCGCCCCTCTGGCCAGTACCTTATGCCATCATTGTTGCTAGAATCGCGCCCCCAGTCTGCAGGCTGCTGATTGGCTCCTGAAGGCGCCCCTCGTGCCAGTTTTGGTGCCCCTCTGCACTGAGTAATGAAATGTATGTGGTACCCGCCAGTGAGGCGCCTACCGATTTTAAGAGCGCTACTCGAGTCATAATCATCGCCCCTCTACCCTATACCTACATATAGGGGCCTGGATGCCATATAACACACTATAATGTGTTATGGCATCCCTGCTGCTAAAAGGGCGCACTTAGCTATAAGGCTAGCGCCTCAACGGCTCATACAAGCGCTCTTCTGACTTATATCATTTCTTTTGCAAAGTACGACGTCGCCTCTCTTTGGACACGGTGGCGCCCCACCAGTTTATCGACGCGCCTTCAGCCACATGAACCGCTCCTCTGGTCAATGCGGTCAATACCTAATGTCATCGCTGCAGCCCTGGTATACCAATAAACTACGGGACAGGCTGTGGGCTCTAACAGGCCAGCATGGGAAATTGAAACAACCTTACTTATCTAGTAAATAACCTTAACCCTCGCCGGCACAGGCCATTTTGCGTCCTTCGACGGCACAAGGGGGGGGGGGTTGGTACGACCCCCCTCGCGTTTGGCCCCTGATCGAGCTAGAGCATCGCGGAAAAAACGAGCGTGTTGCCCGTCACGAGAGGAAGCCGATGATACCCAATTTTAACACGCGCATTGGAAGGGGGGGGGGGCGGATTTCGCCCACCCCTCCTGTTTTTCGCCAATAACTCGCGCTGCATGCATAATATCAATGTGAAATTTCGGCTACCTGTCCAGAATTGAATTGCGGATCTTCTCGTGCAAGAAGTAAGAAAATCGGTTCACAACTTTTCTAGTAATAGCGGTGTAAAGTCAAACATCCTGCCGCCGCGGCGGCGCGGCGGTGCGACGGCCGGCGCTAGCCGTTACGCGCCGCCTGAATTGTAGACTGTGCCGGGGCGGGACGGTTCCGTCTTTACATCGCGCTCCTTACCGCTGATTATATTAGATTCGCGTCAAATTCGGTGAGAAGACTGAGAAATGTACAGGCAATCATATGGTCAACGAATTTTGAAAATCGGCCCGTAACAACTTGAGTTATGAGTGTGTAAACACAAAACTGTGATTGCCGCGTTTCCCGCGTCGGCCGATGCCGCTTCAGCCGGCGACATCTTACCCTTAGCAGGCTTCTAACTGCCATATTTATTGTTGGATTACCTAGAAATTCACCATATATACTCACAAATGTTTGTTCTTTCGTATAGTGAAAGTTTTAAAAAAATCGACCGGTGACTTTTTGAGTTATCGGCGTGTAAACGCAAAAAAGTCGCTAATATGGCAGATTTGACCACATTTGACCTCATTTGACCTTGAAGATATTGACCTAGGGTCATGAAATTCACACACAACAGAGTTCCACATGGCCCCCACCTACCCTCCAAATTTCGTCTTTCTAGCTCCAGCGGGAATGTTACGACGGCACCAAAACTACTTCGTAAATGTTCAAATGGTTGCTAAATTCGAATTCAGCTCCAAAAACTAGCCTGTAAAACTCGAAAAAGTGAACCGAGGTCACCCGAGGTCACCAAAGGTCAATGACCTGACCTGACCCTCAGGTGACCTTGACACCCACCCTAATGTATGGGAGCAACAACAAATCACATGTTTTTGTGTATTTTACCTACATCTCAATTTATTTAGTTCTCGTGTTCCAATGCAAATAGGTAGGTAGATACTTTTCTTGAACCATTGTCCTCTTTCTTTTCTAATGAGAAATCAATAAATCTACAATCTGAAAGTTCAAAAGAGAGTGGAAATTAGCCATATAAATTTAAATGTGTTTATTTTAGAAAAACATTCTCGTTGATTTTATAAAAACACTTATATACGAGTTTTGTCTGCTATGCCTGTGCAGCGAACGGCCTGCGCCATTTTAGCTTACATTTGAAGACATTGTGGCGCCACGCTGTGTTGCGTCGGCTGCCTGGGTTGTCTTCGGTTACATTGAAGATTTGTTCGCATCTAGATATTTTAACAATGGTAAGCATTTCCTAAGCTTTCTGATGTTCCTCCTGTTATTCACTATATGGTCACTATGTGGACTAGGTATTGGCTAAGACAGCGAAGCAATGGTCGACGAGCCGCCTCGGACCGCCGGGACGGCAAGCTCGCGAGGTCGTCGCACTTTCTTCTGGATTTTTTTTCGAATCGTTCCTTCTTGGCTACATTATTCACAATTTCTGTTGTCTTGTCATTCACATGTCTTGCCTTTCTTCATCTAGGGCGAAATCACCCTTTTTACGTCTGCTCTACTGATACCCAATGTGCCACTGAATAGCAGTTCAGTCGGGCACACTGTGGTATTTCCGATCCATTTATGGAAACGTTTCCATTTTTGGAACAATGTTCCAAAAATGGATACGCCGTTTCCAAAAATAGAAACGATCTGTTCCATAAATGGAGAGGCTGTGTGCATCGCTACCTTTAAAGCAAACTGGGCATTGATTGGTGCAATTTGGCATGCGCAGGATGCCACCAATCGACAGCCAGCATTCTAGTTTATGTTCCTGTTCTCCGACTTTCCGATCAGAAAACCGAAAGTTGACGAACGAGGCGATGCTTATAACATGTTGACGTGATAAAAAATTCACACGTTTTTCTAATTGAAAATAATAACATTTATGAATGTTTTGAACAAAAAATAACGTTTTTAACAGACTACTGAAAGACTGACCCATTGATTGGAACAACCACATCACCGGGAACTTCAGTTTTTCATTCATTATCAGGCTGCGTTTTCCGGTGTACCAGCGGCCTGGTGGTCGTCAATCTTTGATTAAATCGCATGAAAGTTGTTGCAAAGCCCTATGTGGAGACTTAAGTGGGCATTTTATGATATTTCAAATGTGCTGAATATGATCGTAGACTCGGATCAACGTAAATCTCCGTGCAAATACGTAAAAAGCAGGATGGAAATAAGGTCTGCACCGTCGTCACACCAAATACCATTGCATTCTGACGATGAATTTATTCATTCTAGCTCATGTGTAACATGGATATTAATTTTATATATTGAAATGATATCTACGCTTTATGTATTGCCCACTTTGGACCACATCTGTCCAGTAGTTTCTGGGAAATCTTAGTTTTAGTTGACTTTTGAATGTGCTCAAGTTGCGGCTCGTAAGGTATTATTATCGAACCCGACGTCCAAGGTTACTGCCGAGAGCCGAGATGCTAAACCAGTCCCAAAACATCAAATTTTTAGTTGCATGTGAATTTTAAAAACACATTTAAGCTAAGTTTGCACACATTTGAACTTCAGCGTTTCTATTTTTGGAACATCGGCGTTTCCATTTTTGGAAACTAAGTCTCCATAAATGGATACGATTCAGGAGCATTTTAAAGACGTGAATTTTAATGCATACGACAGCTTTCCATGCAAGAAGACAAGTGCTTTTGGTGTATCTGAGCTTGTTTTACGCGAAACAGTTGTTATACATCGAATCCAGCCACCCTTGGCAAGAAAATATGTGCGGAGATGTTAGCGTTTCTATTTATGGAACGAGCGTTTCCATTTTTGGAACAGAAGAGTAGTCAAAATTGGAAACGTTTCCAATAATAGAAACGTCTCCATAAATGAATCGGAGATACCACAGTGCGCCCGACTGAGTTGGGGAAACTACGAGGCGAAGATCCAAAAATGGATTGGTCAATAAATGGACTGTTGATGACCATATATGGGCATAAATGCAGCCCTCGCAACTAAGGGTGAAAGGCGGTGTAATGTTCAGGTACTTGCGGTATCGCGTCCGCTCATCGCAGAGAAAAAGCTTCCATTTTCCACTAGAAATCAACGCAATTTGATCAAATTAGGCAAATTCACTTGAAAATGGTGATAGGAAAACGGCTTTTCTGCAGGTTCTGAGCGTCACATTCAGCTGGCCATTCAATAAGTGGATTGGTACCTTGAAAGAAAATTGTTAAAGGATTTAATTTAATTACAGTAAATAAATACAATTAATTTAAAAATGATTACTTAAAGGGAGATAATGACCTTTTCCACAAAATCTGAGTTAGGACCATTTTCTGACAAAACACAACAAGTTATAATGTAAATTAAAACCATTTTGCTCAATTCGGTACTTTGCCGCAAATATCTCAACTTGAAGTCACGTTAGCGGGGAGCGCTGAAAATGACAGTTGAATAAGTACTTACATCACTTTTTGGTACTTGCATGTAATTTTGTAAAATGAGCGTCTTCCTTACATTTGATCTTCATCACATCTAGTTAGTTACCGTAAAACGGGGCTGTAAGGGACAGTGGGGTTATAGGGGACAAATTTCGGGAAAAAGTTTTGAGGGATCTGTGTAATACAGTGAACGAGAAACAAAAGGAAATAGATATATAATATGAAACACTGATGTCTGGACATGCATGCCACATCACCATTTCCAAGATGCTTGTTGTTGTTCTCATGCTATGAGCTTTTGAAAAAAGTGCCAAATTCGCAACAAAATTGTAACCCCGAAAACTTTGCTTGTGGAAACACAACCACGGACTCTGGGACCTTCACAAAGGTATAGTCAATGACCACATGTATCCTGAAGATGCCCATGAAATTACATCCATGTACCCTCCTTGCCTCATCCTCATTTCCGCTTTTTTCTGTTTCAGGTAGATTTTGATGTCAAAACGGGGCTTTAAGGGACACCGTCATTACCAGTCAAAGCGAGGAGTTAAAACAAGGAAAACATATTCGAAAGATGTAATCATGAAAGCTGTGGATGCAGTGAACAGAGGGATGCCTTTCAGGGTAGCTGAGCAGAAGTTTGGGATCCCAAAAAGTGTCATGTAGGCACAATAAGGCACCTGCTACCTGAAAACTGGGCCATCCTACATTCCTTGGAGAGGACAGAGGATGTCCTGTGGTGTACCCCTTCTCAGACATTGTGCAAAAGATCCAAGAACCCAAATACCTCACCAGGGGAATCATGGAAATCAAAGAGGTCAAGGAATACAATGAGTGAGCTGATATCAAACACCTCCAGCTCCAAGGAGCTGCCAGAGACTCTCTGCAGTCTTCTGGTGGATGGTGTTCTGGAGTTCAGAATGGCAGGAGAATGCCTCATTATCAAGTGGTTGTACTCATATCATTTGTGTTTTGATAATAACACATTATTATGTTTCCATATTTGAGTTTCCTTTATGGTATTTATGTTGAAAAAGGAAGTTACCTTTTCCGTCCTCCATTGGAAACTTTGATGGATGCCAATCCATTGTATGTGCACTTAAAAAACAAATATTTTGCACAGGAAAGCAGTAAACATTTTTAAAAACATAGTCTGTGTCCCTTAAAGCCCATTTGATGGTGCTACTAGAGTTTAAAAGGCCATAACAGTGCTCGTCCCTTAAAACCCCGGTGCGGGGCTATAAGGGACAAGCAACAAAAAAAAAAATCGTACATCTATGATACCAATAAAATGCATATTATGCCAAAAGTAAGCAATAACCTTTGAATGACAGGTTGTCAAAGTCAAAACCTGTCCCTTATAGCCCCGTTTTACGGTAATGGTCGTCTATAGTGCCTTCAAAAGAAATTCATGGTTTGGGGGTGGTTTATGTCTAAATTTACGCAACTATTTTTCCTGTTCATCATCTGACGCCATATGCTGCTATTTTAGTAGCAACGACTCAATTTTGAATCGGTCCCGCCGACTGCACAATAAAAGAAGATAGATACAGGGGCCCGGGAACGATTTTCAAGTTGGGGGGGGGGGGCGAGCCTAAAATACCTAACATGATGCATATGAAACAGTGGCATAGCTAGGGGTCTAAGGGGACACGTACCCCCCCCCCCCCCGCCATCGGGTTCAAAGGGACCCTCGGGTCCGAGGGGCCCTGCGGCGCCATTTGACCGCTGAGGGTTAACGATGGCCATATTTTGACTCCGAAGGGCCCCATGGGGCTCGTTAGAACACCTCATGGGTCCTAAATAGCCACACTAAGATCTCTATAAGGGCCCCACGCCGGCTTCTGAGGGCCTCTTGCGGCTTTTAAGAACCCTCCGGTGGTCCCCAAAGGCCCATTACTGGCCTCTGAGAGTTCTTATCGGCCTATGAGGGGCCAGTTCTAGGGGCATTTCCCGCCTGTGATGGTCCCACACTTTTTTTTTTCTGAGGGCCCCAAAACGGCAACTATGGAGGCCCTCATCGGCGCCTATGAGGGCCCACACCGGTGTCTCTGAGGCTTTCACACCCCCAACTCTGAGTGCCAACACCAGTGCCTATTAAAGCTCTATATCGGCGGCTCTGAGGACCCAACAGTCAGCACCTGCGCATCTAAAGGCCACCCACTGGTGACTTTTGGGGGCCCCACACCTGTGACTCTGAGGGCCCCACCGGCGTCTGACAGTACCATGCCAGTCTCTAAGGACCCCACAGGACTTCTTCTGCCGGCCCCTTGCCGGTCACTGAGAACCCCCTGCCGCCTTGTAGAGGGTTCGCGTCAGCAGCTCTAAAGGCCCCACACCCGTCTGTAACGGCTCCACACCAGCGTCTACGATGGCCCAACAGCACTAGTCTGTAAGGACCCTCACCGGCGCCTCTGAGCGAATCACACTAGCACCTCTGAGCGCCCACACGGGCACCCGCATGACGGCCCCACACAGGCACACAGCGCCTATCAAGGCCCCTTACGGGCGGCTCTGAGGGCCCTACGCCGGTGATTCTGAGGGTGCTACCGATAACCGAAGGCAGCACACAGGCCCATAGTGTCGCTGAGCTTTGATCCCATACCGGCCTTCCGAGGGCGTCACGTCAGTGCACTCATTGCCCCACACGGTCCCCTCCCTCACACCCAAAGCGGGTAAACTGTGTTATACCTATAGCAACGATTTTTCCACCGTTGTACGTAATGTATTTCTCAAAGTTGACTCAAATGGTCCAGTATAAAATCTGGCCTGCCAAACTTTTGGTCAAGGTCAGGCCCAAACCAAAGCGGAATGACAATAGCAGAAGTTATCAAATCGATACTGTATCAGCAGAAGCCATTTGGATGGCAAGGTAAATGCCATGTGTTGATGTTTAGATGCATAAAGTAAACAAGAAGGAAAGAAGTCCGGAAAAGGGAGGAAAGATCCTTTATCGCTGCCTCAATGTTGAGGGGGCGCCGCCCCCTCGGCTCTCAAGTTGGGGGGGGGGGGGGCAAGCGCCCCCGCTGCCCCCCCCCCCTGTTCCCGGGTCTATGGATAGATACAACACTTTTGCGGCATAACTGAAAAACTTATGCAGTACTGTTATCAAAATTCTCATAACACCGTTCGACAAACCTGAATTCTTTTTGAAATAAATATGCTTGTATTTTTCGCTTCAGGCTCTGACGCCAAAATAATGAATTTCGTACTCGCAATCGCAAGATTTGGCTGCGTTTCGAAACGACCCCCTGTCCTCTTCCGTCGATATACCCTAAACGGCTGGAGATATCGCCACCAAACTTTCAGGACCGCTCCGGGCATCAATTTTACACATTGTGACCATTTTTTCCGAGAGGCTATGATAGGTTGGCCACAAATGGCGTCAGAATGATGTCATGTTCTGCTATTTTTGACCGAAAAAAAGACCTTCGCGAGAAGAGCTGTCAGGCCTACAGCTTTGAAGATACAGAAAAATGATCAAGACATAAAAGGTGTAAAATGGACAAGGCTACAAAACTGGTATCTCGGATTTTTGAAAATTATGAGCTTTGATCCCAAAAATCAAAAAATATTTTTTGTTGTTATATTAGCCGAAAAATCCAAAACAGTTTTTTGAGTTTCGAAAAATGGAATATATGTGATAGTATCCACCGTCTACATACCAAATTTCAGATCGATATCTCGTTCTTTGGCCAAGTTATAGCGAAAAAACTGATCAAAAATGATGACGTCAAAATTTCAAGCTCAATTTTTGGCAATTCTAGACCACGTAGGGCAAAACAAAGACCACCATTAGACTCCCCGTGACGAGCTGCATGGAATCGATACCCACTTTATGCTAAAATATCAACTTTGAAATTTGGCCTAATTTGACCTGACCTTGACCTGATCTTCACCAAAACGTGACCTAAGCTAGCCCCAAAGGCTGTCTGACCCACATAATCGCATTTGTCATGTAAAATGAACCATAAAACATGTATCACACAACACTTTCATATTGTGACCCCCAGTGACCTGACCTGGTATCAGTGACCTCAGATAGCAAAGTATATGTTTGACGAACAATGTACCATCGATGGTTTTCAATAGCTTACCAATTTACTCGATTTCACAACACATTTCTTGAAATGCCTGTGAACGGTGAAAATCCGACCTTTAACCTGACCTGTGACGTCATCGGTTTGACCTAGGTCAATGAAATTTGGTCACAAGGTAGTTCCCCGGTGGGACTATGGAACGCCGTTTGAATTTTGAAAATCGGCCGGTAAATTTCCGAGATCTTTGGGGGGGGGGGGGGCGAAAGGCCCCCCCCCCTACGGGTGGTAGGGTCCGCCGATAGCCCTGCGGGGCGCGGGTTAAAGACAGATCGGGCTCCTTTTTGGTTAACACATTCGTGAACAGATGCTTTAGATACCCTGTGAGTACCAAACTTGTACTTTGATTTTCAGGTCATGGTCAGGTCATCACAGCCCAGCCACAGGTCACGCAAATCCTATATCATGCATCGGTCACGTGACATATGGTCCATTTAGGCCATAGATTTCGAATTCGATGTCGTTTGTGTCATTCGAGGCCATTTTGAGATGAATTTAGCTTATGTCAGGCCACTCAGGTAAAAAAGGTCAATTTTTTAAGTTAAAATTTTTGAAACAAAAAAAAGATGTCTATCGGATGCAGTTTGAGCTCAGAAACACGATGGTGCTATTTATATTGATGTACGATGTCAATTACATACTGAAAATTGATTTTAAAAAATTATAATTGTAAATTTTTTTGCTATAATGCAAATAACTTAGCCATTTTTGAAGATATCTGGCTACAATTTGCTAAAGTAAGTCTGAAGCATGTGTTCTATCACACATATCGTTTTTTTTCGAAAAGTCAAAACTTTTGAATAAAGGATTAAAATATACATTTTAAATTTAAATATACATATATATACTTTTTGACCTTTTTGAAATTTTGAAAATCCGAGATAGCAGTTTGATAGCGCAGTCTATTCTGAGTCCTCTCATGCAAAGAAATTGGATTTAGCTTAAAACTTAGCCCTTCGTAGCGATTGCTGTGGTTCAATGTTTTGCGTCGAAATCGGCCGAATATGACGTCACTGATGTCATTTCCGGCCGACCTATGGCAGCAACGAAGTTCATATTTTGACACAAGGTGTCAAATTGATGCAGCTGAAGGTACATAATGTTTGGCGTCGATGCGTAAAGTGGTTTGGAAGTTATTGCAGAAAAACGGGAGGGGGCTATGAATAGCCCCCCCTTCCAGTGCAGCTGAAAGTGCGGCACTTGTTGCGCGCAAAGCAGCATACCTCTACCACCGCGTGCTACCTAACGTTTTAGTAAAAGATTTAAAATCGTTAGATCTGCGCTGATGTCACACATTCAGATGGGGTATTCAAATGCATTAGCCCCTCTGAATCCAAAGTGCTGCAACTTTGAAATGAGATGTTTTCGATTGGAGGCATTTTTCGATGTTGTGAGTCACAGGGGAGCACTGCTGCTTCAACCCTATTGGCCTTAGTGTCTAACGGTGGCGGTCATGTTGCGCAGGCCGGGAACCGGCCGCCGCCTGTGTTGACGAATAGGGAATTCGGGACCTCGATTTACGTTTGTGGCCGCCGCATCCGTTACGTTCAAGTTACGGAGTCACGGAACCCGGCATCTTACGCGGAATCGAGTGGAGAACACGATCAAATCTTCAGAATTCCTCAGATATAGGGAACTTATGTGTTTATCACCCGCCGGACCCGTTTTTGGTACCTACAGTGTTTCTACATTTTTTTTCGCACATGTGAAAAGTTAAGACTCGGGTCTTTCAAGGCCAGGTCACCAGGTCATCACCAGGTGATATCAAATGACCTTACCTCAGGAAAAGTTCAAAGGCTCGCTGTAGCTAGATCGATGAACGATCATTTTGAAACTTTCAGCAATCAGCGATTGATAAGAGTAACATTATGTTAAATATTTATGCCTCGGATTTTTTTTTTATTTCTGTGACCCATCGTCAGGACCTGTGATCTCCATTATAAGTCAATGGAAGAACATTAAAATGCGCCTCTTTTGGACGAATGTCGTTCTAAACCCTCTGAAACATTAGTTCATAGGTAAACACTAAACATGACACACGGAATCGGAAAAGTGCACCTGTGACCACTCTGTGTGCCCCTCAGGTCATGAAAGGTCACCAACAGTTTTTTTTTTTTACTAACTTTTGATAGAGACATGCTGGAGCGGTGAAAACATGTCAGATGTGTTCAGCTTGACAATACGGATTGACTGATATGCAACATGGCCCTTTCCGGTCGGGTCATGACCTTGACTTGTGATCACATTTTTAAAATGACGAGGGATACTCGAGTGATACGAGGGATAGAGAGGCCTGTAAAAGGGCTATCGAATGCGCTTTTCCGCGGCGCTGTAGCTCTATTGGTTCCCAAGTTAGCCGTCGGCAGTTTCCAAAATTGTTGTAATGGACTAAATTTGACCTTTGATGACCTCTGGCGACCTGACCTTTGACCTCACCAAAAAATGAACGAAGTGTTTTCGTCATTATTTTGATGTTCTTTCCATTGCCGCTTACTGCGAGTCGCTGCGTGGCTGCGTGTCATGTTTAGTGTTTACCTATGAACTAATGTTTCAGAGGGTTTAGAACGACATTCGTCCAAAAGAGGCGCATTTTAATGTTCTTCCATTGACTTATAATGGAGATCACAGGTCTCTATTCCTGCATGCTTATACCCGACTCAGACTCTGGGCAGTAATCGCCACGCCATGTGTGGATCGCCCATGATCGTAAATACAATACAATACAATACAATACAAGAGCCGAGTTAGATGGCGGGGGGGGGGATTGGGGCGTGAAAACGCACCCCCCCCCAGCACGAAACGGAAAACGCATGCCACCAGCACGGGGCGGGTTGAGTATGTAATATGTATCATCGGCCTTATCTTGTTACGGGCAATACGCTCGTTTTTTCCGCGAAGCTCGCGGCTGGCAAAACACGAGCGAGGGTTAAAGTAAAGTGCTACGTTTATTCTTTTTTTACGTGTTCGTTGCTTTGTCTTTGTTTATTCATCTTCTTTGGTCACTTGTTTCATCTTCATTTGTTTTCGTTGGCACGGTCGTTGACGGCGGGGACGAGGAGCCAGTTTGCGGATTAGGGTTATATAACGACCTCCACGCGGATATCACCGCAGACGCGGCTAGCCCATCGGATTGCAGTCTGATTGGCTGGCTTATATAACGCAGCAATATGTGATTGGATATATAAGTGCTTTACGTTTGTGTCGACTCACTACGTTTACGTGCCCGTCCCGCCCAGACCTCAGGTCATGATGGAGCGCACTTCTGTGTGCTTTGTGCTGTTGATTTGCACTGCTGGCCTGTGCCTGGCCAACTACTCCGAACTTGGTCTGTGTCCCAGTACTCCGCGTCAGGCCGACCTACGTCCCGACCGGCTCGCCGGCGTCTGGTACGAACAGATGCGCTACTTCGACCCGGGTTTCAGCGCTCGCTGCACGCGCTGGCAGCTGTCGCGCTCGGATGGCGACGACGGCGCGTTGCGCCTGAACGAGACACGGCTGGACGCGGTCGACGGCAGCCGATACGAGACCGTGGAGACGGTGCGGCCGGCCGGCGGCGCCGACCAGCCGCTCAGCTCGCCGCGCTTCGACCACATCGTGGTGGCGGCCACCGACTACACGGCGCACGCCGTGGTGCTGCTCTGCCGCCAGCACCGCGGCTTCCACGCGCGCACCGTTCTGGTGCTGACTCGGCAGAGGGCGCCCGAGCGGCGCCGGCTGCGCGCGCTGCTGGACCGGCTGCGGGCCGACGGCCTGCTGGTCGACCGGCTGGTGCAGACTGCGCAGGACAACTGCCCCGACGGCGGCCCCTGAGCGCCGCCCTCTCGGCCGCCGGAACCACGGCGGAACCACGGCGCACGCGCCGCTGGATCGACACCGCTCCGTTCATGCTGTGTAATGTTAAGTTTTGCATTCAAACAGAAGGCCATTTCGTTTTTCCGCTGAATAATGTTGTTCGAGAAATGAATAAGCCAGTAGTCACTTTCATCAGTTATATTTCCTAATCGGGCATCGACGTTTTTGGAACTTACCATTACGCCGATGGTTCGTTCGTTTGGTTACGTGGTTTTGTTAAATGCATGATGAAATATGTCCTCTATACAATTTCTTGTTTAAATAAACGTGTTTTTGCCCGTACTAGCACTTGCCGTCCGAAACGACGGTAGTGCTAGTATGGACGATGCACAAAGCCGTGTATGGTGTGTAACACTTGTCCGGCGTCTTGGGCTATGTTTTATAACTCGTATGACATGCATAAGAATCTGAATGATTTGTTAGATGCAGGTATTTTATTTCATGATATTCAAGAACAGTTTTTATGTACCTAAAGGATGATCCGCATTTGTCCTTCAATATCGGTAAAGAACGATTAAAAAGCTTCCTGGCATTGCGCAATGCTGGTGCACTACCCGGAGTTTTGCCGGGAGGTGCTCGTCGCCGACTGCCGGCCGCGCTCGACACGCCGTGGCCGTCAGAGCGGGCGCAGGGTGACCAGCCACTGACCCGACGCGTGTTTCGTCTCTCCCGCAGGGTGCCGCCTGCCGCCGGCTCTGATCACTGGTCCGTCGCACCATGTATAATGGCATAGGACTGCAGACAGTTCGCGGATCAGGCACCAACGGGTACGTACAGAACAATCTCTCGTTCGTTAAGCAAACCCGCGATAAGGTTAAGTACAGGGACGAGGACGATTTGAAGCGCCTGGAGGCACAGGTCAACCGTGAGCCCAACGAAGAGATCCTAGATCACCAGCGCAAGCGTAAGATCGAGCTCAAGTGTGTCGAGTATCAGGAGCTGCTTCAGGAGCAGGGCTTGTCCCCTGACACTCTTCAGAGGCGTGTCGATCGTTATCGCGAGAAGCTCGCTGACCAGCTGCCGCGCTCACGTGCCTCGGGCGTTGAGCGTGACGCGCAGGGCCGGCCGCTGACGAAGGAGTCCCATCAGATGGCCGAGGCGCAGCAGGAGAAGAACAGCAGACTCAAGGACGCTTTCGGAATCTCAGAGCACTTTGTTGACGGCAGCAGTTTCGATCCGAACCGACGGGCGAAAGAGGAAGAGGCCAGGAAAGAGAAAGAGTCAAAGAAGGAAAAGGAGAGGAACACTCTGGTGAGGTCACCCAGTGCGAGTCCCAGTCCGAAGAAGAAGCACAAGAAGGACAAGTCTAATAAGGCGGAGAAGAAGGCAAAGAAGGCTAAGAAGCAAAAAGACGATAAAGAGAAAAGTAAGCACAAGAAGAAGAACAAGGACAAGAAGAAAAAGTCCAAGAAACGCCGAGACCGGTCCCCCGAGTCTTCCGAGTCGGAGGCGAGCCGCTCTCCGTCGCCATCGGCCGGCGAGTCCGGAGAGGAAGGCGTCCCGGCGCGCAGAGCCGCTTCCCCGCCAGAGAGGCGTCGCCAGAGTCGCTCGCCCGGTCCACGCTCTCGCCGCTCTCCCACCCCGGAGATGAGGAACGGCACGAGAAACGCTAGCGCCGATAGCGCCTCTCCGTCGCCCAAGAAGTCGCGCGGCCGGAGTCCAGAGGAGCAGGTGACCCGTCGACGGGCCAGCTCTGAGTCGGACGCGTCGCCACGCCAGAGTCCGGCTCGTGCCGGACGCCGTCGACCCGCGTCCCCGTCTCCGGCGCGCGGAGGTAGTCGTCGGCGCACTCCGAGTCCCGCTAAAAGGCGAGGCAGCTCGTCACCTGAGGCTCGCAAGCCTCGATCGCCGTCACCGGCAAAGCGTCGCAGGCGAAGCCGAAGCTCAAGCGCATCATCAGACGACTCACGCGACCGCCGCCGTCGCAGGCGTTCCGATAGTCGCGACCGCCGCCGTCGCAGGCGCTCCGACAGCCGCGATCGCCGCCGCCGTTCGCGCTCCCGGTCCCGCAGCCGTGACCGCCGCCGCCGCTCCCGCACCCGCAGTCCCGTCCGCCGCCGCCGCTCTCGCACACGCAGCCCGGTTCGTCGTCGCTCTCGCTCGCGCAGTCCGGCGCGCCGGCGGTCCAGAACGCGCAGTCCAGTCCGCCGGCGCTCGCGCACGCGCAGTCCGCTGCCGCCGCGCCGTCGGCGCCGCTCGAGCTCGTCGGACCGCGGTGGTCGACGCGCTGCTCCGCCAGCGGCGCGGCGCTCTCGCAGTCGCTCGCGCTCTCGCGGCTCGGGAGCTCCACCGGTGCCCAAGAACATGGGTACTGGGAAGTCGGGGGTTAGCCGAAGCTTCCTTGAGAAGCTCGCGGGCTATTCGTTTGACAAGCCGGGCGATGCCCCGGCGGCGGCTGCGGCCCCGCCGGCCGCACGCCGGTCCCCCAGTCGCAGCACGAGTCGCTCCTCGAGCCGCTCGCCGCCGCCCAAGAAGGGTCGTGCGCGTTCTCCGAGCTCGGGCTCGTCGCGTTCGCCGAGCCCCAAGGGCCGCCGCCGTACCTCGCGCTCCGAGAGTCCCGAGACGCTGCGCCGGGCTATCCTTGCTCGCATGGCCGAGAAGAAGAAGAAGAGCGGGGGGCGCCGCTCGCCATCCGGCTCTGACTGAGCCGTGTGCGCGCGGAGCCGCGTGCCAAGTTAGCAGCCACCATCGAGACGGCGGCGCGTCGCAGCGCGCCGGCCGGCGGGACGCGCGGACTCGGTGGCTGAGCAGCGGTAGCGGAGTGCCGCCTCCACCAGCAGCGCCGTTTCGCGAGTGAGCTCGAGTTTCTTATGTGAAGGGGCGTGCGTGTCAATGTGAATGGGCAGTTGTGACTCATTGTCACTTGGTGAGCGTGTGTGCCGATCGAAGCCGGGTCGCGGCAGTTCGCCGCTGGCCTCGGCGTGTTATGCGCGGTGGGTGACCTCTGTGGCGTCTGTAGCTGCGGCGCGCCGCCGCCTCGTGCAGCGGACGGGGCCGGCGCACCACTTTGTCGTCACGAGTTTCCATGCGTTTGTGTAGCGCCGTAAGCGGTGATGTCTTATTTTTAAATGCCGTCACCGCAGGCTCTCATCCCCTACTGTACCATCCGGAGCAGTATCTTGTGACCAGGTGTCAGTTGGTACAATACATCATTTAATGTGGTACTAGTTTTTAGCACCGCGTCTTATTATTCAATGACATCCATTCGTATTGCTAACTCATGCCATTGTGCTTCATTTGCGAGACTGCTAAGTATGCGCTAATGCTTGTGTTTCTGTGTTATATATTTCCTTTTTTTTGTGGTAAGCGTGAAGTCCAATGTAAATCAAGCTTTTTTATTGAGGGAAGCGTGAAGTCCAATGGAAAGCCAAGCAATTGGGGTTAGGGCTGTGATGGGGGGGGAGTGATTAGAGCTTTTTTTATTCGTCGGTAAGCGAACGGCGCTATACTGTAATCACAGATTGACATTGTCTCGCACAACCTTAATCGCACATTGGGTGTTTCATTCAAGTTTTTTTCCCGTGTCTGATGTTCATTCGTTACATACTTTTTTGCCAGTAAAAGACGTCAGGCGTGCGAACAAACTGTCGGTTAGGTACCTATTCCAGCAGGTGGTCCTCATATCGTTTGAGCACGTGTCTTGAGGTAGCGTGAGCGGAGCCGACCTGACCGGACACCGTCTCATTGCAGTCAGCTCGGCTGCCGGCCAGGGCGCTGCGCGCACCTCGCCGGCCTCTAGTAGACTGTGCGTTCGCCGCCGACGGGCGACGGCGTGCGAGCGCCGCCCGGGACGGTGCGCGGCGCCAGCCTCTCCGCCATGACCGGCCCTGCGGCCGAGCAGGCCGCCCTGACGGCGGCTCACCCGCCGCGGCACTCCGCGGGGGCCGCTGAACCCGTGCGGCACTTCGCGGGGGCCGCTGAACCCGTGCGGCACTCCGCGGGGGCCGCTGAACCCCTGCGGCACACCGCGGGGGCCGCTGAACCCCTGCGGCACTCCGCGGGGGCCGCTGAACCCGTGCGGCACTCCGCGGGGGCCGCTGAACCCCTGCGGCACACCGCGAGGGCCGCTGAACCCCTGCGGCACTCCGCGGGGGCCGCCGACTACCCGCCGCGGCAGGCCGCGGGACTATGGTGTGGCCCGGAGCCGGACGCGCGCCGGCCGCCGCCGGTGCTCGGCGGCGCCGACGCTCCGCTGGTGGTGTCTGTGGCAGCCGGATGGCGCGCGGCCGGCGAGCAGGCGCCGCTGCGCGCCCTGCGGCTCGCCTCGCCACACTCGGCACGGTATGTGAGCCGGCCCAGCCGCGCGCGCTGACTCTGCTCCACAGGCGGTCAGCAGATCCGGTGACGGGGACGGGGCTCGCCTGCCGACTCCGGGTTGACTCGGTACCCAGTGGGTGTCACTGATGGTAAGTGGCCGGCCGTGAACGGGCCAGCCTCCAAACGCGACAGCGACACGCTTCGTTGAAAATCGCCTCCTGCTTTACTGGTCTCTTATGCTCGAGCGCACATAGCTGTCAGTCGAGGCGGCACATAGGGTTTGAGATTGCACACGCTGAGTGAGTGAACGAGATTTCAGGACCGAGTGAGTGATTGAGTGTAGAAAATGTGTTGAAACACCTGGCGGAACTTACTTAAAAACACAAAAATTTAGTATGGAAATGTGTTAAGCATCACCAGGGCCTCGTTTCATAAAGCGACTCCGTAACTTACGCCGGTTTTGGTCTTGTATTGCAAGTGCATGTGAAGCGATGACGATAGTTTGACCCTTGAATTTATTTATTTATTTATCTTGCAAGCAAGAACAGAAGGGAGAAGGGGAAATAAATTTATCGCTTCACATGCGCTTGCAATACAAGATCAGAAACCGGCGTAAGTTACGGACTCGCTTTATGAAATCAGGCCCAGGATGTGTTCGAACTGAAGTGCAGGCCATGCTGGTGCCAATTGATGGGGCTCGATGACGCACCGGTGGCGGGTGCGACGCTGTGACCGCTCTCTGAACGGCAGGGTACCTCTGCAGGACTGGGTGGCGCCGTCCACGTGCGTGCTGCTCGAGCGAGAGGAGGGCGCCGCTGGCGGGCTCCGCCCCGGACTGACGGTGGCTGTGGCCGACGGCCGTCCGCTGGCGATCGCCGGGGTCACCGTCCTGTCAGAGGTCAGCAGGGCCGCTCTCCCCAGCCGTCAGCGAACCACTCCCCCACAGCCAGGTGACACAGACCCAGACCCTGTCCCCGCAATGCTTGGCAACAAGAGGTGAGCAAGGTCAACGACGGCTCGGTTGAACCTGTAGTTCTTATTTCTGATTGTCAGGCGCGAAACGACCATCGTAGCCAGCGATGGTTGGTGCCTGATGCCCCAATTAACAGCAAACACTGCAGCGAGATGGGGGGGGGGGGGGCGCTCTGTTACTGGCGAGCGTGGGACCGAGTGAGTGTTTCGTAGCTTTCCTATGGGCATTACGGGCAGAAGTAGTTCAAAATTCAGCCTTTTATGCCCCGGTAGTGTGCTCTAGTGCCGTGGTTGTCTAAGGTGTCCCGATAAGTGTCCTATGGGCCGTGGTTGTACTATGGTGCCGCGAGTGTCTGGTGACTATGTGGTGTGCTCTGGTGCCGCGAGTGTCGGTGGTGTCCCAGTAGTGTCCTATGGTGCCGTGGTTGTCCTATGGTGCCGCGAGTGTCGGTGGTGTCCCGGTAGTGTGTTCTGGAGCCGCTAGTGTCTGTGGTGTCCCAGTAGTGTTTCCTATGGTGCCGTGGTTGTCCTATGGTGCCGCAAGTGTCGGTGGTGTCCCGGTAGTGTCCTATGGTGCCGCGAGTGTCGGTGGTGTCCCGGTAGTGTGCTCTGGAGCCGCTAGTGTCGGTGCTATACTCGGGCGGCCGGTGGTGAGCTCCTGCGGCGTGTATCCAGTTCGGGAGGTGTGAGCTGTTTGGCGATCACGGCGAGTACCTGGCCACCGAGGACGCCCGCCTCGAGGAGGCCGTGGACGACACGGAAGTGCGCTGTCTGCGGCACCGCTGCCGCCCGCCCGTCCGCCAGCTCACTCTGCAGGTACCTGCCACCGTCTGGCTTGTCATATCGATCAGTGAAAACAAAACACGTCTGATGTGATTCATGCGAATGGGGATGCGTCGGGTCCGACCGCTGACCGCCGCTGGTGCGACTATCCGCAGCGTCTGACCCGTCCGCCCGTTCTGCAGTGTGTGAGCGCGGCCGGCCGCCGCCAGCTGTGGCTCTACGGCCTGGAGGTGGAGCTGGAGCCGGCCGCCGCCCGGACAGCGTTCTCGCTGCCGGCGGTGCTGGCCCGGCTGCACGCGCAGCAGGCGCCGCTCTCGGAGGGAGCCGAGCTGGCGCTGCGCGCCGCGCTGGCCGGCTCCGGGCCGGCGCCGCCCGGCCGAACCGCGCTGGCCGCCGGCTGCCGGACACCGGCAGGGGAGCCGGCCGAAGGCGGGAGTCGGGGCGGCGCGGAGCCGGCCGGTGCTGAGGGGGGACATGGGCCGGGACCGGCCGTGGTGGAGCGGTGCCTGGACCGCAGCTGTGTGGCGGCGATTGAGCAGAGACTTTGGCAGAGGATCGGGCCCCGACTGGAGCGGATCGAGCGCCAACAGGACGCGATCCTGGCGGCGCTCCACCGACTGGGCCGGGCGGTGTCGGCCCGGGAAGCGGCTCCCGACATCGGGTCGGAGGACCGGGCCGGTTCCGACAGGCTTGGCCGACAGTGATTAGTGTGACGCACGCGAAACTGTGAATTAATTAATCGCAATTCGCAACTAGTTGTGTTGAGGCAGGAAGCCGTCTGAACGGACCGAGTCACGCCTCTTCCACCGACGCATTAAAGATGAACATATTCATCTGCGAACCAAAACCGAGGATACTCAATGACTTGATTGCTTTCTTCTTTCCTTAGAAGGCGAGCAGTACATGAAATGCACGCGAGATGTGAACAAGGTTGAATCGTCTTTCTTCGTCTGCGTTTCTTGTTGCTGGATCGGAGGGTTGTGCATTTTTGTCGCTTTTGCCTGATGCTGTCATAACTGGCAAGCACTGGGCGGATCAAGGCGAAATCGCCACCAATCGATTCGCCGTGCACTGTTTCACCAGTAATTTCGAATTGGGCGACCTCAGGTAACATAAGTTATCATAAGTACCTGTTATCATAAGTAACATAAGGTAACATAAGTACCTGCTAAGTTATCAGATGACTGTCAAACGGAGCGCTAAGTTGACTCCTCGAGGTCACCACATTCCAAACCGATGGTTAAATTCCGTACGGCCAATCGGATGGTGGAATTTTTGTCTCGGTTCTTGTTAGAATATAGGATGCGTAAAAAACATTAAGTTATTTCACTTCCGGGGTCGCCGTATTCAAGCCGCTAACTGAAATCGTTTGCAGTGAAACGATTGGAAGTGTTTTGTCTCAATCGGTCTAGAAGTCGCTGAATTATGGTCGATTTTTCCCTGCTGATCCCAAAGTGCTCCGTCTGTTTTCTTCAGGTTCACAATGAAATGAGAAATACCAGCACAGCAGCTGTGCCAGGTACACATCATGTTACGTCCGGCACTATGGCCTGCACAATTTTGTGCAAAATCCGCACCACATTACCGAACCCCACATTCTACCTTCGGGCTGCGGTGGTTGGGTTGCCCCCCGGGCCCGGCCGGTTGAAGGTCGCGAACAAATAAAACTATTAAACTAGATTGCGGGACACAAACCTGTGAAAACGTTGTTTGTTGTTCGTTGAGATGTAAAATGGTGTATTCCTCAGAACAATAGTCAGTACCTAGTTCTCTTTTTTTTCCGTAATACGTATATGTGCGATTCTCTCACACAGATCGAACGAGAGATCCGCTTTTTGAGGGTTATGTACCCCAGATCAAGGAGTTTGTGACCATCGAATCGAGAGTATGGTAAAGGAAGGTAAGCAAGGGGAGAGTAATTCGGAGGGCAAATCGCAAAACAAAACAAATTGAACGGTAACTCCCATTTCAAGGGTGACCCCCTCAAGAAATACCTCCGTTTCGAGGGTTCACCTTCGAAACGGGGGTAAATTTCTTTTCAGTGCACGATTGATATACCTACCAGAATAAGCTCCATTAGGGCGACCCACATACATTTCCAGATAACCCGGATAATATAGAGATAGAGAGAGTATTGAGTATTGAGTATGAGGCAATATATGTATAGGGTGCAAAATGACCTGACCTGGCTCTAAGCCACAACACGTGGCTAAACTAGCCTCGGGGCAAAGCTATAGTCACTGTTTAGCGGCACGCTGCTACCCAGTACCTCACATCATCAGGTATGGGTGCCTCCGTTCCTATGGAAACGTAAGCAAACTTCACAATGTTACCAACGTCTTTATGGAAACCGGCTAAGTGTCGATACTTTGTAGCGGCGGGAAAGGTCGTATCGTGAAACAGGGGCCGATATCCACCTATAGTCACGTTAATGGCCAGCTCGTTGGATTTGCTCCGATGTTATCTACTCCAACTGGTATCCGGTGACCGTCTAGATAGGAACAGGGGATGAACTCGTACTATGGGCAGACGGATGAGGAAAGGTCTTCGTGCACCGGGCCAAAAACGACGTTAAAGTTGCGAGGACGTGCTTTGCTCATACAACTGAAGCATACCTAACTAGAAACATTTGGATCATTATGCATGCTCCAGCTGATTAGGGAATAAGGTATGTTAACATTTCCATGTTATGGTAACATGCCAGCTGTTGAGAGACTCTGTAATTTAATCCGTTCACGAATCACAACCTTTATTTGTTTTTGTTTTGTTGGGTTAGGCCATTTCGGTCCATTGAGACCATTGCAGAGCCGGAAGGATTATAGGAATTGGGGGAAACATTGGTCTGGACAGGCACCCTAGAGAGTCACCGGGGCTGAGCCCGTCCGAATGGACAGGCCGACCAGACCCCCAAGCACTCTCTGCACCCGGCTCCGGGTGTGCTCCCTTGAGAGCAGTGGTGCGCTTCAAGGGAGCAGCCCGCATGAGATAAAGTTGCCCATGTCCAGCCCGGATCGAGAGTTGCTGCGTGGAGAAGAAGGATTTGAACTTGATCTGAACATCCTGATGATGGAAACGACGGACGGGTGTTGCGTTCACACTCGTTTCCCCGTGCCTTTTAACCTTGCTTTTAACACTGGTTGCGGCGGGCGGCCGGCTCCCCTCCTTAGTGAAGATATCCGCGCCGCTAGATGGCAGCCCGCTCCGCGGGTACACCGATAACAATGGGAAGCGGGGAGAGTTGCCGATCCGTTAGGTGATCCGTGGTGGTAACATATGCCCCCCCCCCCCCCCACTAGAGAGAAGTTGGCTAAGACCGCCACTGGGGCGCGGGTTAAAGGGACCCTCCCACCTTCAAAAAAGCTAATGAATTGGCATGAAAGTGATGTCGCTCGGTTCAGAAAGAGCAAAAACCAATATCTACCAAATTTCATCGAAAAATATTCACCGGTTTTCAAAATATTAGCCTTTTACTTTTGTTTACTTTTTGGGATCTCCGCTGTTCCTAGCGACTTTATCTGAAAGTGCGGCATTTGTTGCGCGCAAAGCAGCATATACCACCGCGTGCTACCAAACGTTTTAGTAAAAGATTTAAAAATCGTTAGATATCTGCGCTGACGTCACACATTCAGAGGGGTATTCCTATGCATTAGCCCCTCTGAATCAAAATGCGGCTATTTTGAAATTCAATATTTCCGATTTAAGGCATTTCTCGATGTTGTGAGTGCCGAAACCGGTAATTGTGAGCCAGGGACCCCATTTTGGCTATCTCAACTCAAATCTAATGTTAAGGTGGGAGGGCCCCTTTAAGGAATCAAACGGTGATTGAATAAAAATCAAATGAATCAATCCCCGCGTTCGATTTTTTTTTTTTTTTTTAGTGGCCCTAACTTACGTTACTGGCCTCGCGAGGGCATATTTACGTCTGGACAACGAGTTGCGGGGAAAAGTGCTGATTTTGTTGCAGTTTTAGGAGCCGGTGATAAGGCTGGATTTTTGGGTTACATTTTCGTTCTGATTCATGTATTTCATAGTGTTTGGCTTTTGAATATTTAAGTTCTTTCAGATAAATATTACATGCCTTACAACTTTTGTAAAAACGTTTCATTTTTTATAAGCCGACGTTCAGAGTCCTAAAAATACATCAGCACTACAATCATTGTAAACAAACAAATGGAACACCACTTGGCTCTGTTCCAAGGCCATTTTTTAGTTTATCTGGTGGTTTTCTTACTCTTGTACGTCGTTTTGTTGGATCTTGAATATTGACTTATATCATATTTAAGAAGCATGTTGACTGAAAACAATCCGAAGTATCCAGGAGGCTGACAGAGGTCCTGACTCCTGCTGAGCGATATCAATATCAAGTTGAACAAGTTATGAAATTTTGGTTGATAAACGCAAGGTGATCGGGCTCATATCAGCAAGAAAAAGTAAAATTAAAAGAGCTTTTTGGCCAAAAACAAGCTATAATATTGCAGACCTTGGAGCAATACCTTCTGAAGAGCACGCTGAGCAGGATCATGCCAGAAAATGTTGACTGATGAGCGCATATTGATGTATTGGTATCAGTTGGGCAAACTAGACTTTTGGAATCAAAATATGGAGGCATCAATAATTTGATTCTGGTGGGAGGAGCCATGACCAAATATGGGCATGGAATCAATTTTTTGATTCATTTGGGTACACTTTTGACTTCAAATGTATCGTTACGGTTGAAAAAAGGCCCATGACGGTGAGATTTTTCTTTAAAAAGGTAGAAAAATGTGTTAGGTTTGCAAAAAATGTTACCTCAAAACTAAGAAATTGTCCCTTTGGCCTTGTGAATGGGAAAAAGACACAGCCACTGTCCATCACGTAAAAGCTGTTTTGAGGAAATCATACTGTATGTTATTTTTGTATCATGGATCACATACTAAACAATCAGTATTTGTGTAAAATGGCAAAATGAAATTTTCAAACCCCTAATTATCATTGTTGTAGTACTTTTATAGTTATTATATGGTTTTTACCTGTTGCCTCAGTTTTTGTATTCTTGACAAGAAAAAATTGTGAATTGTTATCAAATGTAGTGAAGGTTTAGTACAACAATGCTATAGGTATCTGTTGTGGTGCTGAGGATACCACTAAATGAGAATAATAGCAAGATAAATGTGGTATTCCTGCAAGTCATTGTTGCCTATCTGTTAACATTACCTGTGAATCAAAATAATGATTAGCCAGCTGATGGGGAATCAATATTATGATTATCTGTTTAAAGTGAATCAATTCCTTGATTGCCTTTCACTACCTATAGAATTCAAATTGTTATGTTAGGAGCAATATTATTTTGCTTAGGAGATAGTTCCAGCATTTCTGTTCAAGATCAGGCATGCTCCTTCTTGAAACACTCTCTTATTTCTATGTGATTGGTAAGTTAGAAATGGTCTGCATTTATGCCCAAATATGGTCATAAGGAATCAATCTTTTGATGCCTCCATATTTTGATTCCAAAGGTCTAGTTTGCCCAACTGGTATGGATATTGAATGCTAACTTACAACAGCAAGATAAATTAGTGCTAACTTTCAAGTTAAAAATCTAGAATGAATTGACTATGGGCAGCTTAGATGCTTCATGCTATGCAGATTGTAATGTGCATCAGGTACCTAATCAGTGTCTGGCAAATGAAACATGCGATCATTCCATTGCTACTGGAGGAGAAAGCTTGGATCACTAAATCCACTTTATGTTGATTTTGATGTTAGTCATCACTGTATTTCTTGAAAAAAGGATTTATTAGAATTGTCAATGTGACAATCCATGCAACGATGTGATCATATAATGTGTTCATAGTCATTCGTGATAGTGATTATTGGTCCAATATACAATGGCAAAGCTCTCAGTCTCAGCGTTTCTTCCTGTGGATGCCCAGCAGTGACTCAGAGCTTAGAAGTATTAGTTTTCTTCACAGGGCTGGGATAAAAAGTACTGAGGGTAATCTTCCACCAAGGAACTCTTCTTTGACATGGTATGAGATGTAGGCACAAGTAGGTAGGTGCTTAGTTCCTATGCTCAGTAGTTGTGTATGTTTAGTTGGGTTAGCTTAGATTAGATTGTTAGTTTTTTTTTTTTTTAATTTGCCAAGTGTCCATAAAAATGTGACCTGAGCAATGAGCATACTCCTGACTAACCTGACTGTCACAGTGTCCCAAAATTGAGTTTTGTCTGGGGTGTCAGAGGGGAAAATTACCCACCAAAAAGAGGGGAGAGAGTGGAAAACTGCTGATTTGATTAGATCCAAAAAGAGTGAGAAACGCCATAAAACATGGATTTTATTCTAGGATGTAGAATGTTTGATGCTAAACCGGGCATTCACACAACCGCTCTTTCTAGAGGTAAAAAAATCTAGGTTTTCTTGGTTGGGAGTGGAAAATTGTTCTTAAAAATTGGTGGTGAGAGTGGAAAATGGATTTCCTTTGGATGTCATTTCCCACCCAAATCGACAAATTTTGGGACATTGCCTGACAGCTGACCTAACCTGAATCATCACACATACTTGCAGCCTACCCTAGACCTGCATAGCAGTAGCACCCAGTTATAGGTCCTAGGTACTCACACTAACTCAATCTTACCTGCTAACCTTCAACTTGCCAAAAGTTAGCTCACATTGCCAAGCTGCATCCAGGGAAACAGTCAACTGAGGAACTGGCTCATTGGGTGGCTGGTGTGAGTCTGTGCATTTAAAGTGTTTCTTCTCTGAAGCTGCTCTGCACTGCTGCCTGTCATGTTAGATGCTCAGAAAATGTGGAAGATGATTACTAAAGCTACTTTAGTGCTTTGTTAATGCTCGAGACATGAACAAGTACAGATCCTGAAGGGTACAGCTATGAGTTAGGTGCTAGGTGAGTATGTTATGTGAATGTGCTGTTCCCTGTTTGACCATAGTAAGTATACAAACAAGCACAGGGTCACAGTTATATTCAATCTCCACATAAACATACAACAAAAACGGCCATATGGCCTAACTCTGAACACACCACAGATAACTTAAGCCTTTGCAGGCACAAAAATGTTTTGATTAACAGGACAGGTATACAATATATCCTCTGTCCTTGGGGTATCTTGCTGCCAAGTTGAGGTACGATGACTTAACTTCAGGATTGATCAACCTTTTCTTAGCCACTGCTTATATACGTGGTGCACTCCAGAAGTTTTGAGACTTTTTCAGTAGAGACAGTTGTCTGTTTCAGAGAAGCATGAAACTTGTATGACTCTCGAAATGGAACCTCCCGAGTCCAATGCACCTGCTTTAGCGCTCCTGTCATTGCCTGAAGACCTGCTGATAGGCCTTCAAAGTGAAGGTGCCCAGGGCCTCTGTCACAGCCTCACTCATCTCCTCCACATCCTCCGAAAGACGGCCCATGAGCTTCCCTGTCAGTCTGGGGAAAATCCAGAAGCCACGGGGGCCAGATCAGGACTGTGGGAAGGGTTACGGACGGTTTTGACGCACATCTGTGCCAGATAGTTCGTCTTCATGGTGGACATGTGGGTTGTGTGCGCTGTCCTGGTGCAGGAGCCCCTGGCCACAGTTGAAGAGTTCCGACCTCTTGCGGCGAAATCTCTTTCTCAACTCCCTCAGAACCTTAATCAATCATTCCTTGTTGACCATCTGGCCGTGTAGGGGACCCAGATTATGAAGTTTTTGCCTTTTTGTTCTAAGTAAGGGATTAATTTGAGCTTCCTAGTGGACCTGCGCTGTCTGTCTTTATTGGGTCTGAAGGAGTCGGTGTGTTTTCTGTCTCTTGGTCTCATGATGGTAAAAATACATCCAGCTTTCGTCTCAAGTCACTTGAGAGTCAATTTGCTATGTTTCTCGGGCATTTTTGCCAAGCATATCCCAAAATTTTATTACATAGCGACCCTCCAAGTTTTCTTCACATGAACAACCTGACTGTGCTATACATTGGTCACTGTGACAAGCCACGTGCGACGTGCCATGTTCACGGTGACGCCCTAACCGTCTTTTGCAACGTAGAAAAACAAAATTACGCAAGTACGTTTATAACAACTGTGGTATGGACTTGTGAGAACAACAAGTATCTAGCACTGTTCATCGGGATTTTACGAGGCCAGTCTCAAAACTTCTGGAGTGGACGACGTACGAGAAAGACCAAATGCTTGTTTTGATTTACAGGACATGTATACAATATATCCTCTGTCCTTGGGGGATCTTGCTGCCAAGTTGAGGTACGATGACTGAACTTCAGGATTGATCAACCTTTTCTTAGCCACTGCTCATATACGAGAAAGACCAAATGCTTGTTTGTAAACTGCGTTGAAAATTTAATGATCCACCTTCAATTCTGACATGAAGGCACATATGAAATAGTTCCCTCTCCTTTTGGAATACATAAATCAAAATATTTAATAAATTTTAGTGGATGGACAAGAGCAATTAGCATAGCTTCCCCTCAAACTTCTCTGGCACTGATGAATTACACTGACGCTTATTCGCTTCATATTTTGTAACAAACGCGCTAAAACTGCAATATAACAGCACTATATGCTTCTTGACAAAATGCAATAGAACTAAAAACCTAGCCCTGATGGCATTCGTTCTTGGTGAAAACGTAATTATAAAATATTTTGTAGTAACTATTAAATTCCGGCCGAAAACAGTCCACGGTTTAAAAAAGAATCATTCCAATGACGGTCCATTCTTGCGGTCCTAAAATCGCCACTATTTCCGGCCTCTCCAACGCAACTCGTTGTCCAGACGTAAATATGCCTCGCGAGGAGGGCGCGTATTTACAAATTGCAACCGAGCTCCGCCGTAGGGTATTTTATTTCCGCCGTAGTGTATTTCACTTGGGGGATTTTCTACCATACATCTGCCTGAGCTTAGGGTAATTACAATTTGTCGGCGACGTTCAAAAATGATGCACCTTTTTTCGCAGTATAGGATATCGCATGTGCATATTTCTACCTTTTTGGGTGCGCTTTTCCCTCCATCGGTTTTTCGTGAGTAACTCGCGTAATAACCGTCCGATCGCGACGAAACTTTCAATACCCCCGATTTTATCAATTTTACACCTACCCTGAAAATTTCATGACCCTGACCCAAATGACCTTTGACCTGTGACCTATTTCTCGAGACCATGTTTGGCCCGAATCGCGATTCGGCGTATGTCGGTTCGCATTAGCCGCGCGGTTGCTGTCTTCACGTGGTTTCAAACGTTGAAACATGTGATATGATGCTGGGCCCATCCCATGCATTAGGGTGGGTGTCAAAGTCACCTGAAGGTCAGGTCAGCTCAATGACCTTTGATGACCTCGGTTCACTTTTTCAAGTTTTACATGTTTCTAGGCTAGTTTTTGGAGCTGATTTCGAATTTAGCAACCATTTGAACATTACAGGGGATGTAACGAAATTATCCGGACACCTTTCTTCCCGCTGTAATTAAAAAGCAAAACAATCTGGTACTTTTTCTTTTAACTGAGCATGTAGCCACCTTTCATAAAAAACACAGTGGCGATTATGTTCTGGAGCATTTCAGCCAATGGATTCTCCAGCACACTGGCTTTGATGCGGACCAACGCCGTCTAAACCTGTGCCTACGGTTGAGCGGTGCTTATGGCGGGTGGCTCTTCATACACCTCCTGCTGAACAAGAGCCCACAGGTTTTCGATTGAATTGGGATCGCGACTTTTTCCAAGTCATAGCGTTAGCCGGTAGCCCAGAATGATTATAGGTTCTATCGGAATCACTTCCCGTTCTTTTAGGGACTTTTAAGTAGCGCGCCCGCCGCCGCCCCGTATGAAGACAGCGTGGCTTGAATCAGGCATCAGTGCGCGTTCAAAATACCGTGCCCTCCTATGTCGTCTGGTTGAGCGCCTCCAATCATTCATTGGCCAGTATGTTGCTCCGGTAATACTTGACGCTGATGGCGGTATTATGTGACACTATGTCCTATTGGAGCATTGCTAAGCAGCTGAACATGCTTCAGATCTGGATATTACCCGGATGTTTGACGGCGGCGAAGGCCAGCAAGTTCGAGCGGCTGGCCGCCCATACATGGCCGATTTGACGGTTCAAAGGATAATACAGCTCAAACGGCTACCCATCCAACCAGATCACCTCACCGTTATCTTTCTTCGACCAGTGGACGCAATCTGAAGTGAGGCGAAAAGTGATGAACTGGTTGTTTTCCCGTCAGTGTCAGTTTCGTTGTCTTTTCCAGTTTGAAGGGCACTAGAACCAAGTTAAAGGGCGGGTAGCGGTGAACCATGATATGGGACCTCTTATTATCTGACTTGGTAAGAATTCGAGTCAATTTGCGGATTGATTGGTGCCGTTTCCTTGCCGCTATCTTGATGACTCTCCTCCCCACTTGAAAAAGGGCGGCTTTTGTGGTCGCGACCGGGCTGAGTCTGCCACCGAAGTCCCAGCTTATTACGCCTCAGGCAGATGTGCAATTGGCTGCTGCTGATGTCCAGCTGCTGGCAGACCAGCTTCTGGCTCATGACGCCGTGGATGCCGCCATGCAATTTTACCACGAAAGGAAAGATTGTATCCCTTTCTCGCAACTGCCTTAGACGAAAACTACCATGTGAACCCGTCTGTGAATCGACTCCTACTCAGAGCAAGAGTCACATGACAAGGTCAGGTCACTGCTGAGTTGAAAACCGATAGCAGAGGCACGTATTCCTCCAATATTCCCACTTCTAACATCAGAAAGGATTAGGAAACTGTTCAAACAGATATGGCGAAAAAATGGATGTCCGGATAATTTCGTTACACCCTGTACTGAAGTCGTTTTGGTGCCTTTGTAACATGTTACGAAGCTGTCAGAGAAAAAATTAGCGTTCTGCCCCTCCAAATTTTGCTGATTTGTAGAACTTCATTGCTTAGCAAACCAATCTTGTTCGCATTAAGGAGCTTTGAAATGTCTGTGTAATTCATAATGTTAGTTCTGTAATTTAAAAAATTGATTCAGTGTTGCACATTATCTAACTTAACAACCGGGCATCGCAGGTTTCACGGCTTTTGCTCCACCACCTTCCCTGGAAAAGCTCCATCCTTGCCTATGGGGCAAAACATAAGGGACAAAAACACAAAACAAGACAGATAAAAACAAAGCAAAATTAACTCATTACCTAATGAAATTCAGGCTGGAGCAAAAACATAGATAATAGGCTGATCTATGTCAAATAAGAATGAAATATGAAAATCAACCTGACCAGGCCTTATGGTCTGACCTGGTCCTAACCAGGTCAGACCTGGTTAGGACCAGGTCTGATATCTATAAGAATCTTGGTCCTAACCACCTTACTTCGCCTAACTTAACCCAATTCAACCTAGCCTACCACAACACCTGCAGAGGTACTTTTCTGGGAAAATGATGCCCAGGGAGGTGACTGTCCAACTTATTGGAATACTACCATGATTGCTTGTCAAAATGTGTGTCATCATGCTCTTGTTTGACTAGTGATGTATGATAAATGTGATATTCAATAATTGTCTCCTGGCTGTTGACTGGAGTGATCAAAATATTCAAATAATCAGGGTACAAAGCTGTGCATAGTGCACACTACTCATGTTGTTTTTGTGTAGGCCCTCTGCGCATTGTTGTGTGCACTGCTATGTGCACCTTAAGTAAAAAAGTGACTGGTGGTACATGACAAAAGGTTGTGCAACTGTGAAGTTCATGCCCTTGGTCTTGCTGGTGCCAAATGCCTATAGCTATAGCAGGATCAGTGAGGGTTGTAGACATGCTAAATACATTGTGCATTGAAGATATTGGCACAAAGTTCATCCGTAATTACTATGCTAACACCTTATGTAAGAAGCAACATAAATGTCTAGATGATAAAGCTCTCTGGTCAACATCACACAAATTTATTGACATAGGTAGTTTGCAAGTACATTTTTACATTCATAGCAAATACTTTCAATTTGATTCAGAGACTAGGTGCTAGTAAGCTTGCATTTTTGTAGGTACAACAGTGACCATATATCAAATCATAAAAAAACTTCTCATGGCATTCATCACATACCTTTTTACCGAGCAAGTACCTATCTACCATGCAATGATTCTAAATTTTGTCCGCAATCCATCTATATCTCAACTGACACAATGAATTTGAAATACCCTAACAAAACCTATAACTGTACATAAGAAGAATGCAATACTACAAAAACTATGAATTTCTGAAGTTATTCTCACATGCTGGAATGTTGAAACTCTACTTTTGTCGTCCATTTCAGTTGGGCAAACTAGACCTTTGGAATCAAAATATGGAGGCATCAAAAGATTGATTCCTTTTGACCATATTTGGGCATAAATGCAGACCATTTCTAACTTACCAAACACATAAAAATAAGAGAGTGTTTCCAGAAGGAGCATGCCTGATCTTGAACAGAAATGCTGAAAGTATCTCCTAAGCAAAATAATATTGCTCCTATCATAGCAATTTGAATTCTATAGGTAGTGAAAGGCAATCAAGGAATTGATTCACTTTAAACAGATAATCATAATATTGATTCCCCATCAGCTGGCTAATCATTATTTTGATTCACAGGTAATGTTAAGAGATAGGTAACAATGACTTGCAAGAATACAGCATTTATCTTGCTATTATTCTCATTAAGTGTGATCCTCAGCACCACAACAGATACCTTTAGCATTGTTGTACATAACCTTCACAACATTTGATAACAATTCACAATTTTTAAATGTCAATAATACAAAAACTGAAGCAACAGGTAAAAGCCATATAATAAATATAAAAGCACTACAACAGTGATAATTAGGGGTTTGAAAATTTCATTTTGCCATTTTACACAAATACTGATTGTTTAGTATGCAATTCATGATACAAAAATAACAAACAGTGTGATTTCCTCAAAACAGCTTTTACGTGATGGACAGTGCCTCTATCTTTTTCCCATTCACAAGGCCAAAGGGACAATTTGTTAGTTTTGAGGTAACACTTTTTGCAAACCTACCACATTTTTCTACCTTTTTAAAGAAAAATCTCACCGTCATGGGCCTTTTTTCAACTGTAACGATACATTTGAAGTCAAAAGTGTACCCAAATGAATCAAAAAATTGATTCCATGTCCATATTTGGTCATGGCTCCTCCCACCAGAATCAAATTATTGATGCCTCCATATTTTGATTCCAAAAGTCTAGTTTGCCCAACTGATTTCCACGTTTGATTGAGCCATCATATATAACTGTTTTCGGCTCGCTCTTCAGTCATAAGCTTTCGCACAAATCTTGAATTTTTACACATCATCTTGAACCATACTCCAGTCTTTCCAACAAGGTACTATGTAACATCAAAGCAATTTTGATTTGTTACAACAGCTTCAGATCATGATAGGCTTGAGGTTTGTTACACCATTTGCCAGACAAAACTCTACAAAATGTGTATCAATTCCCAAAGTAAGTAATTGATCATATCAGCATTTGCAGTTTCCACACAATGTTTCATAATATTATTCTATGTTTATATAAAGAACTCAAATAATCCACAAATTGTTCTTGAAACACTCGCAAACAAACATTGCGCCAGATTTCGTATGAAACGCGCCATCATCCTGAAGTTTCTACCACAGACGGTAGTTCAACCGCAGCCGTAGTGCGAAAACCCCTGCCCACCTTACCCCACGGCGGAGCTCGGTTGCAATTTGTAAATACGCGAGGAGGGCGGCGACCTAACTACGCCGCGCAAAAGAAACCGGCCGTCCTAACTAAGACCGGTGGCCACCTTTACTGCAAGACAACATGGGAAAACCCATATCCATGTACTATGCCATGAATATGGGGAAAAACCCATGAATTTACGTTAAAGGAAATAGTTCACTTTCACGAAATTATTTTTTTTGCAATGGATTTGTGATTTTTTATGTTCAAAATGATCAGCAAAGAAAATAAAACATTTTTACAACAAAAGATTATTTTCTATATTTTTGATATAGGAAGAACTTTTCAGTTTCTGTAAGGCACACGCGATCCAGTATGAAAAGAGCATGGGTCCCGAAAATTCTTCAGAAACTAGAGAAATTATCGCGGCCACCGGCATTTGGGCCATCTGCTCGTGCTTTTGTTACTGGAGCGTCTTTTACATCTATGGGAGCGCCTCACTGGAGCGAATTTCTCTAGAGTTCTCGTAGATAATTTCTCTAGTTTCTGAAGAATTTTCGGGACCCATGCTCGTTTCATACTGGATGCGAATATATGCAAGGCACACATCCTCAACGCAAGACACATTTTTCGGGACGAGAAATAGAATATCTTTGCCTAGGGTGATCGTTGGGCTGTAAAAGCTCCTGATTTATGCTCGTCTCAGCCCAAGCTACGGAACTGCTATTCCAGTTCAAAACCCATGTTAAAATGTGAACTATTTCCACATAAATTACAGTGAGACTTACCGTTAAATTGATGTTTGTGAGGGGAGGGAAGGAGGAAGTTTGTGAATGGTAATTGGTAGGGTTGCGATGTTATGATAAAAGTTGGATGATAGGAAAGGTTTGAAGAGTGGAGGATATGTCGCTGCCGCTGTTGAGGGCCGATTGTTGTACCCGGGCCTGTGGTCGCCCAAACCCGGCCGCTGCCGCTGTTCAGCGGCCGGGTCCGTGACTGAAGAATCCTTGGCCGCTGCTCGTCGTTGTGCAGTGGGTGAAGGGACAACCCCAGAGTATGTGGACAGTTCCTTGCGATTTTCGCATTCGTTCGGCGACTATATATTCTTTGTAATGCGGTATGCCTAAGGCCAAGTAATGGTGCTTACTTTACAGTTTGTCGGAATAAGGTGAGTTTAAGACAAAATCAAGTACTAGATCAGTTAGTGCTGGATCATCTCCGAGAAGAGTCGGAAGATCGTTTCTGAGGCGATGATGGCGAAGATTCTACGTCGTCCGGCCAATCCCATTCAAGGTCAGCGGGGGCCCGGCTGCTGTTATGGAACGTGATTGGCCGGACGGCGTAGAATCTTTGCCGTCCGAGAGACATCGAACGCGGGGAATGATTGAATCAATCCAAAAAAGGTGAAACAATAACCAGTCTGGTAAAGACTTGTTTCAGCCAGCGCTACCAGATTTGGAGGATTTCCGCAAATCTGGAGGATTTTGAACTCCCAATTGCGGACAAATTTGGGCTTTGGAGGATTTTCAATTCTGGAGGAAAAGCTGGAGGATTGGCCGCCCGATGAGAAAATTCGATTTAATGGGAAAATTACAACACATACAGAGGCAAATTCACCCCATCCAGCGTCACCTAATCTGTAAAGACAGCACATGTCACCGCCCTTTATCAACGTGAGACTGGAATGTCTCAGTCTGATATCTACGAATGTCATGGTGACAATCCGCCACACTCGTACACTTCGTAGACCACTGTACCATGTGTGACGGTACCGAACAGCAACAGCTCACCTTGGCCTATGAAGACTAAAATTTACAGTTAGCATGTGTTACGATTACTTGAACTTTATTGAACTTAATTTAAACACGAAGGTAGCACTGTAACCGCTTACTAATGCTCAAAACTCTCGGCCACACAAGCCGGCCGCCCGCCGCCACACAGGTCCGTCGCGAGAAGGACAAACAGCGCCTCTGGCGGCCGGCCGACAAATTACGATCAGCTGATCGACAAAACTGGGTCACCGGATCGGCGCGCGACGGCCGATCGTCAACAGCGGCAGCTGATCCACAACATCCTCCCCTTCAAAAAGTACGGACACCTAGGTCACAGGTGCACACCCGAGGGCCTAACCTGGCGAATACGGTTGCGGGCGTCGCACTGGGCGGCCATAGCGGCTAACAGCAGTTGGCGGACGGATGGGAGTTCCGTCCGGCTCCGAATCCGAACTATCCGAGTCCGACAGAGCACATTCACTTTCAGCGCTACTCGGCGAGTCCACACGACCGGAAACTTCATCGGAGCGGACCGCCAGCAATGGCCCGACAGCGGTCCGACCTAACAGCGGAATACAGGCACCGAGGTCCGGTTCCTCGTCAGACACACTGACAGTGACAGGAACCGTCACACATGTCGCCCGTTCTGAATCGTCCCGCACAGAACTTTCTACTTTCTTCAGGTTACTACCATGCACAAGCACCTGCTTTCGTCCCCGCTTAATCCTATAATCAGGTCGCTGCACTTTGACGACTACATATGGTCCAGTAAAACGAGCGGACAGTTTCCTGCTCTTACCACGCTTCACTGCCTGCACTTTTAGCATCACCGTATCGCCTACTTCAATGTCACTCGTTCCAGCCACAGACGAGCGCGACTGGCTGTCCTGCAGTGACTGATGGGCCTGGTCGCGGTCCACCTCGAGACGGCGCTTCAGGTCACTCACATAATTCGCGTAAGTGTCACACTGCAGCTTATCTGCGTCATCAATGATCTCACTCACAACGGGCACACGCGGGTAAACACCATAAACCAACTCGAACGGCGAATATCCTGTCGTGGTGTGCTGTGAGAACCGATAGGCTGACACACACACACTGACCCACCGGTCCCAATCAGCCTGGTTCTCACTCACATAATGGGTGAGCATATCGCACAGAGTGCGGTTGAACCGCTCGGTTTGACCATTCGTTTGTGGATGGTACGACGTGCATCGTAGCTTTTGGATCCCCAATAGCTCACAAATCCGCTTAACTAGCGCGCTTTCGAAGTTCGTGCCCTGATCTGTCAGAATGCTTTTCGGCACTCCAAAACGAGCAAAGAGCTCCACGAAACAGTCGGCCACGGTCGTGGCCTTCTGGTCAGGAATACAATAGGTCTCCACCCACTTCGTGAACAAGTCCGACACGACTAGAACGTACCTGTTCCCAGCATCTGAACAAGGCAGTGGTCCAAGAATATCTGCCGACCACTGGGAGAACGGCTCCCCTACGACAGGTACACTACCTACACCTTCTCGGTGAGAACGGTTCGGCCTTTTCACCCGCGCGCATCCGAGACATGCACGGCAGTAGTCGCGCACGGTCACTTTCAGGTTATGCCAGTAGTAATGACGCGTGATCTGACTCATCGTACGCTTCAACCCGAAATGCGCCGCCATTGGCACATCGTGAGCAAGACGTATCACGTGACTCTGCATGCTTAACGGCACGATTATCTGCGGCTCACGGTCTGAAATGGTCTGTCGGTACACGAGGCCATCACGAACAAACAGGCTGTCTCTATCACGCATATAGAACGCACCGACGTCACCAAGTCTCGCATCGTTCGTGCTCCCAGTCCGTAGACAGTCCATGACAACTGACAGCACCGGGTCCTCCCGCGTCGCCGGCTGCAGCTCTGGCAGGCTGAGCCGGCTAGACGTCGCCTCCGCCCCGACAGCAGCTTCGTCAGCCGCCGAGCTTTTCAGCTCCACAGCTCGGACCGTCGCCGGCACGTCACCTTCGGCCAGCTCACACGAGTCACCATTTGGCACGCAGCCAACACTGACACTGGACAGTCCTTGTTTTGGCACACAGCCAGCATCACCAGACAGTCCTTGTTTTGGCACACAGCCAGCACTGTCACCATCACCACAGTCTCTGGACAGTGCGTCCGCGTGGGGAATCGCAGTCCCCGGTCGGTGAACCACCGTAAAGTCATACTGGGACAACTCCATGACCCAGCGAGCCAGCCGACCAGACGGATCCTTTAGGCTCCAGAGCCACTTGAGCGCCTGGTGGTCCGTCACGACGACGAACTCAGTCCCGAGGACGTACCATCGGAACCTGGTCACGGCCCGAATCACAGCGAGCAGCTCGTGCTCAGTCGTCGTGTAGCGCGACTGACAGTCCGTCCATTTTCCCGAAGCGAAGGCGACTGCATACTCGCCATCACCATCACACTGGCTCAGAGTCGCGCCCCAGCCGCGCGAGCACGCATCGGTCGTGATCCGAAACGGCTGCTCCGGGTCCGGCGGCCGGACCACAGGGAAGGCAGCCACCGCCTTCCGGAGATCCTGGAAGCTCCGCTCTGCTGCCTCCGTCCACTCGAACGAGTGCCGGCGAGTCAGATCAGTCAGACCCACCGCACGCACACTGAAGTGAGGAATCAGGTGACGGAAGTAGCCCGCCATCCCCACGAATCGCAGCACCTCCTTCACGCTGCTCGGCCTCTTGTAGGCCGTGATCGCAGCCACGTTGTCGTACGCCGGCCGGATACACCCCTCAGAGATCACGTGAGACAGAAACGTGACCTCAGACTGTGCGAAGCGGCACTTCTGGGGGTTCAGGCGGATCCCGCTCCGCTCGAGCCGCTCGAACACCTCCCTCAGAACAGCGACATGCTGCTCTAGAGTCTCCGTGAAGATGAGTACGTCGTCCAGATACACGACCACTGACTGGTGCAGCAGGTCCTTCAGCACCGTCGTCATCATCCGCTGGTACGTTGCCGGTCCATTGCACATACCAAAGGCCAGGACTTGGTAGCAGAATTGCCCCTGATCGGTGACGAAGGCTGTCTTCTCTTGTGCCGATTCGTCCAGTTTCACTTGCCAGTACGCAGCCTTCTGATCGAGCTGCGAGAAGACACGGCATTTGGGACCGATCGACGCCAGCAGCGACTCTATCCTAGGTAGAGGAAAAGAGTCTTTCACGGTGCAGCGGTTCAGCTCCCTGAAGTCAGTACATACTCGAAAGCTCTTGCTTCCCTTCTTCTTTACAAGAAGCACCGGGCTCGCGTACGGGCTGGCACACTCCCGTATCACGCCCATTGACAGCATGTCCGCGATCTGCTGGTTGGCAGTCTCTCGCAGAGCCGGCGGAATCGGGTACGGCTTCTTTTTCCGCGGCTCCTCCATCAGCTCTATGCGATGTTCGACAGCTGTGACTCGTCCGAGCTGCCCTGGCGAGCTGAACACGTCCGACTGGTCCAGCACCGCTTTCAGCTTCTCCTGATCCACTGTTGACAGGTGAGACAGGTCAGCCTGTGTCTTCACCTGGTCCAGGAACGGCATCACCTCCTCGTCCAGACTGTCCTCGAAGTCCTCCACCGCACCATCTGTCACCACACACCGGCACACGGTGGCGGCCGGCTCTCTAACCTCCTGTCCAAAACATGAGAGCACACCGGTACTGAAGTTGACAGCCACTTCAGCCGCCTTCAGAAAGTCTGTGCCGAGTAGCACACAGTCAATGCACTCGGCGACCAGGACCTCCATGGTCACCTCACCTGCAGTGCCTGGCACATGCAGAACCACATCTGCAGCTCCGTGAACATGGAGACTTTCCTGTCCAGCTCCCACCACAGCCTTTCGGCTGTGTCGCAGCTGCAGCTGACACCTGTCGGCCGTCGATCGCGACAGAAGCGTCCGCTCGCTGCCGCTGTCCACGACTGCATCCTGCACTAGCCGTCCATTCACCGTCACGTCCAGCTTCAACGTCGAACCGACAACCACTCGCCTGTTGGCCGTCACAGCTCCTGGTCCTGCACCACTGGTGCCAGCACCACCACTGGTGCCACCACTGGCACTCCCCATGGCACCACCTCGGTTACCACCACTGGCACAGTATCGACTGATGTGCCCCACACCTCCGCACTTATAGCACTTGATGCCCTTCGAGCCGCCTGACCGGCTCCCTCCTTTGCACTGTTTGGCAATATGTCCCATCTGGCCACACGAATAACACTTTCGACTCACAGATCTTCCAGTCTCCTGGCAGCGCCTCGCTGCTGACCTCTGCTTGCCATGGAGCAGAGTCATGTGAGTCACCAGCTGGTCCAGCGAGGACAGGTCGCCCTCTCCCAGCTTGTGCGACCAGACCTCTGGCGCACCCTTAATCGCCTGTACGATGGTCATGCGGTCCAGAGACTCGGCTGTCAGCTCTGGCATGACCTGCTGAATCTGACTCTTCAGCGCCTCTACGTACTCCCGCGGAGTCTCGCCTGGCTGCAGACGACGCTGGTCCAGCCCTTGAAGGATCTGCCCCTTCATCACCTCCGGCGTCAGGAGATGCAGCACCTTTTGTTCAGCAGCACTGACTGTAGCATCCCGTTCAGCAGCCTGTACTTCTGCCTCAACCCGGTCGGCCACCCAGGCCGCCCGCCTGCACGAGCCAAGGGCATAACAGATCAAGTCCAGGGCCACCACGCCCGACAGGTTTTTCAAGCTCGCAAAACGCCGAAACTGCTTGAAGAAACGCCGTGGTTCGGCGTACTCGAACACGGGGAGGGGCAGGCTCAGTGCCCCAGTCGCCCCGGCACTCGTGTCCACCGAGTTATCCATCACCGGTCCCGTATCACACAGATTATCCGTCCGGTATCCGTTCACTCAGTTTGTTTACATTATCACACGGGGCGCCGCCATGACACACCTGACCGGTGGCGCCACCCGCGGAATAGTCCCGAAGCTTCCTGTGACGTCACGTCCGGCTAACGCTCTTCCCGCTGCCGGCCGACGCCATCTTCGATGATCTTCGGCACACTGATCGGTTTCGCTCACGCCGACTGCGGCACGCGGCGCCGGTTATAATCCCACCGCTGAATGTTACGATTACTTGAACTTTATTGAACTTAATTTAAACACGAAGGTAGCACTGTAACCGCTTACTAATGCTCAAAACTCTCGGCCACACAAGCCGGCCGCCCGCCGCCACACAGGTCCGTCGCGAGAAGGACAAACAGCGCCTCTGGCGGCCGGCCGACAAATTACGATCAGCTGATCGACAAAACTGGGTCACCGGATCGGCGCGCGACGGCCGATCGTCAACAGCGGCAGCTGATCCACAACACATGTGTATTTTCACTGTTGGCTGAAGTAACGTACAATATTCCACTCATTTTCAGATAAATCCCCCTAACCTATCCCCCTGTCTGATCACGCGATCACAGGTTATTGGGGAATTTGGAGGCCACAGTTTACCGTGTCGAACAAAGGCGAAAGTCCCACTTACCTAAACTTCAACCAGCCGCAGACCACGGAGTTTCATATTACCGATCGAGCGCTCGAACCCGGGCTGACCTCCAGGAGCGACGGGCGCTCTACCAATTGAGCTACAGTTATCACTGGTCGACTCAGTGATCAAGTGCTCCCAAGTGACCCAGGGATGCGGAGCCGTGGAAATTTCAGACGGCTCCGGCTCCGGCTCCGGCTCCGGAGAAAAAAATCGGCTCCGGCTCCGGCTCCGGCTCCGGGTGAAATGTTATGGCGGCTCCGGCTCCGGCTCCGGCTCCGAGTAAAATGGTCCGGCTCCAGCGGCTCCGGCTCCGGCGGCTCCGGCTCCGACTCAGTACATCCCCTATGCAATTAATAAAATACGGGTGGAAGAAAAATTGGATTGGTTATACGCGTTACTCTTTGCCATGACCGGCTCACCGCGTCCCCGCGCAAACGCACCTCGGAGAGAACTGGCAGAACAAAGGACTAGGAAGCGATGGCATTGGAAACGCAGTCGCCGCGAATTGGAGTTCACTGAACCATCGTAAGCTGACACCTGTCTCGGCCTCTCGGCTGCATTGGGGGTGGGGGTGGAGGGTGGGTGGGTGGGAAGAGACGGTGCTGGGAGTCGCAGTCCACTGCACTGGCTTGAAAACAATGGCCGTCACCTGATGACCGGTCCTCATGTTCTGGGGATGCAGTAGACGTGGGGGGGGGGGGGGGGAGCAGACAGGATGTTGATTGCGTACTGTGGGATACTGGGGATATTCGGCTTTTTTCAATCACTTGATGGCCCATGACGTAAGTAACTACCATATGTTTTACTGCCTTGTACTGTCAAACCGAGCTAGGTCAATTATTTTTTTCCTCTTCAAAAAATAAAAAGGAGTCGGAGTCGCCCCCTTTTTTGGCGGCTCCGGCTCCGGCTCCGGCTCCGGGCTATATTGTTTCACGGCTCCGGCTCCGGCTCCGGCTCCGGGCAAAATATGCCGGCTCCGGCGGCTCCGGCTCCGACTCCGGCTCCGGCTCCGCATCCCTGCTCCCAACTATACAGTTGCTGACGCCGCCGAATAAATTGTGCTGAAATGTAATTGTTTAACACCGAGTTTTACAAAGCTGCAGTCGCTATGGTTTTAAACATGCATATAATTACACTGTTTTGAAGACTCCAATCGACCCCCACCAAACACGATTTGGCAGCACTGTAAAGACGTCTGCTGGGCGTGAAGTTTTCCCTTCACTATAGGGTTTACACACAAACTGGTCAAAGTTTGAGCCAGGATATACTAAGTCTAAAAATGCAAAAAACGAACAAATTTTGGCATCAATAGATTCAGCATTTCATCGTGTGCCTCAAACCGTCCATCATTTGGCCTCAAAGGAGGTAAAAATTGTTCAAAATCGAAGTTGAAAAGATGCTTTCTGAGCACATAATCTGGTAGCAATCACGTGACCTGCTATAAGCAGCTTATCGATAATTTACAAACATAATTATTAATATGCTGCTTTAAACAACATTTATCATTCATTTTGAGCTTTCAGTACTTTAAATAAGGTCAAAACATCGCAAAACACAAAAGTTAATACAATAGTCACGTGGGTGTCAGGAAATGTCACAGGTGCGTCAAATTTGTGACTGGGGCTTTACTTTCAAACATCGGATCTACCTGTTTCTTATAGGTATCTTGACTCCAATCTAGAGGATTGTGCCCAAGGTTTCTAATGGAATTTGGAGGAATCTGGAGGATTTTTGCAGCTAATCTGGAGGATTCCGTCTTCCCCATCTGGCAGCACTGGTTTCAGCCAGGAAAGTGAACTTTTTCCATTTCAGGACGCAAAGTGGCTGTTGTTTAATTATCGCATGGAAATTGGCTGCGTTTTTGTTGTAATAAAGCTGTAATTCTGCCGCTTTTCACACGTTTCCGGAGCGCTGTTCGGCAGCCGGCTATTTTGTGTGCAGGGTATGACGTATTTCGCGAGCCGACGTCACAGGCGGTGACGTCGGCTCGCGCGCGAGCCGAGCGCCAACGACAAACTAACGGGAACCCTCGGACACCCTCGGGGCATAAACCGCGGAGTAGCATATTGAGCGAGTCTTATAAGGGAAATTCATATATTTTCGTTTCTCAAATGATAATAAGGGTGTCTCTTACCTTTTTACATATCATTTAGGCTTACCTAACACTTCAGTTGCCAAATATCTGCAATTTATTCAAGCGAAGGTATTTTCAGTAAATATCAATAGTATAGACCGAAATCTTTTGAATAAAAACTCCAACCAACAGAAATAAAAATAACTTAATTTATTCCAACCATTTCCTCCAAACAACCAACATAAAAACTCACTTTTACACACATCATTCATAATAATGCATACTAACACGCCGCTTTTGACAATTGCGGCGTCGAGTGGCGCGCTGCTAGCGCTCTTTTTCGATCGCAGAGACCCTGCACGCGCGCGAGCACACTACGTCACGTCCGGGGGGCACAGGTATATGAAAAATCGCAGTGACGTAACACTTTTCTCGCTTCTCATTGGTCAATAGCCCGTTGCCGGGGTAACGTGCACGTATGTGAGCGCCGGCAAGAGTACTAGCCGGCCGCCGATCAGGGCTCGGCGTCGCACTCACGCGTATATGCAAGGCCCTATATACCAGGTAGGGTCGTCCGGCGATTCTACCTTTTCGTGACGTCAGCTCGTGACGTCATTTGGAGTCAAGTCTCGAAGCCCCGTTCAATCCCCATGTAAATGAGCGATTTTCGAAGCACTGTAGAATGAAGTCTGCACAAGATATATCAAACTTAAGTATCTTATCTAAAAGAGCAGACAATTTTCTGCAAGTTATCTATGACGTGTTTTTCGCTAAATCTTTTGCTTTTTTCACAAAAACGTAAAATGTCCCCCCATGTCTCCGCAGCCTCCCTGCCGCCGGCCGCCGCGCGGTCGCGGTAGTGTAGTGGTTAGCGTGCCCGCGCAGTATTCCAAAGGTCCCGAGTTCGAATCTATGCGGTGCGGAACTTTAATTGCAATTCCAAGCTGAATATACGCACATCCATAATAAATTATTATTCGTATAGCTAAACTGTCACCAAGCTATCCATATAAATTGACTTCACCCAAAATATCGGCAAGATTCTATTAAAATATAAATTCAAATATGGCGGCTTGGACTGCCGCGTGCGTTAGGCTCCGCCCATAGCTCCGCCCACATGCGTGACGTCATTCGTGTTAGTGGACACGCAGAGAGATAGGGGACGACATGGGCCTGCGTATATGCAAGTGTAGTAGCAAGGCCATATCATGTATATATAGATGTAGATGTATAGATAGATAGATAGATATAGATGTATGTGATATATAGATGTAGTAGACGCGTATATACACTGAACCCACTGAACTGAACTCTATACCGTGAACTCTATAACAATAATGCGTATATAGCACTGTAGGTAGGAGTAGTAAAGGTATTTATATACACTGTAAGTAAAGGAATCTTGTGTAGGAATAGGCATCATAAGCAAGATCGTAGGTAAAATTTGCCAAAATATCGAAGATAGCGCCACATAAAATTGTCTTGATTGATTTCTATAATTTTCGGAGTGCATGAGTGAATTACACTTCAAATTGCAGAAAAACTTCATATTCATAAGTGAAGGTCTGTATTTTGGTCTGTCTGTACTCTGTAGGTTTGTATTTTCGCGGGTAAAACTGTTACCCTACCTTACTTTGATCAGAATTTGGAAAGGCTCTTTGGCCTGTGGGGTACCTTTCTCATAGAGCTCGAGGCGACTTGAATGTCAACACATTCAGTCGTTCCTCATATGAACGACTGAACTAGTCGTTCCTCATATGACAGGTGTATGATGGAGCTGACTAATCGAGTGGCTCTCCGCTGAACACGTTCGATCAGGAGTTGGTCTGCTCGGTTAAAAAGGCCCCAATTTTTTATCTGTCTAGTAGTTTCGAAGATAGGAGGGGGAATAGCCCCGCCACCAGGTCGCGTGATAAACAGGTCCCATCAGGGCTCGGGTTAATCTACGAAAGACTACGCTCGCTTTGCTCGCTCCCTAATCAGAGAAATTAATTGATAGTCTGAGAAGGCTTTTAAAATTAGTTTATGTGATGCTTTTAACGTAAGGTCGACTTTAACAACATTACTATTGATAATAATCATGCCCAGTGCCCAATCGTTATAGGAAGCACATGATGAAACTAAATACCTACCAATTAATGTAGTCAAAGAATGGTGCCAATGTTATACCACAAATATCGAGTGACTGTCTTTGTGACTAAGACTGGTCTATTCACTATTGAGGCTTGTCTGTTGAGTGACTAGACAACCTACATGTAGTTTGCCCAACCTGAATTGACAAAGGCGCGGGAACCGGGAGGGGGGCAGTGGGGCTGGGGCAGCTTGCCCTCCCAACTTTGGGGCGGTAGGGGCGGTGCCTTCACAATTTTGAGACGGAATACCGCACTTGTTTGCAAATGTTTTTTTTTTTTTTTAAAGGCCAAGGGATGAAAAATAAGTGGCCTAAAACCAGTGAGAAAACTATATTTGGGGTACCCTATGTTGATCCTTATTATGGTGTGCCCCCCTCCCTGTCTGAAAGTAATTCCCGCGCCCCTCACCCCTGTGAATTGAAGCAGTTTCAATGACAAATATTCCGAGGTTTGCTTTTAAATTAACTGCAACTGAATTTTACAGTTTGCAACAGAGACGAAATGAAGGCGAAAATAGAAACACCACCCGAGGAGACTTCAGTTTGCAAGACTTTTCTGAAAGCTATAACCAGAGGCAGCCTGTGGCCGGACAAGGTAAGGTGTTTTGTTAATTCATACTTTCAGGGCCCTGATTTCCAGGACACTGTGAGAGGACAGCAACCCAACCTTGAACGTTGGGGCGATCATGTAAACATCAATAAACTGCATTGCTTCTGAGCATCTCAGTATGTTGATGGTCCCTGGTAAATGGAAGTTGCTATTAGCTAGAAGTATAAGTAATGTTATCTTGCTAGTAGCCCAAACTAGAAGCATTTTGTAAAGCAGTTCCCATTAAAACTGTTCTGAGTCGAGTTTAAACTTCAGACAAGGTGCCCTCCTGGACCCTTGCTTTTGTATCTGTTGACCCCTTTTTGAAACACTTCTTTCAGGTAGTTTAATTAATGTTACTTTATCTTTTATGGCAATCGCCTATGACGTTTTGCTGTTGTATTTCAGTTTGAGGCTGTTAGATATAAAGGCTATTAGCTATTGAATTTACTTTTCATAATTTCCCTATGACATTACTTCTTGTTATTTACTGTATTGGGACATATGTTGAAGTTTTGTTAGCCACACGTTAAACATGTAGATACACCTTTTTGTGTTGGTCGATGGCCAATCGTCATAACCGTGTCCGGACAAAATTTCGTCTGACATTTTTTCGTCGGACACTTTTTCGTCCGCAGATTTTCGTCCGACTTTTTTTCGTCTCGCATTTTTTCGTCTGTACATTTTTTCGTCTGTGCATTTTTTCGTCTGTACATTTTTTCGTCTGTACATTTTTTTCGTCCGGACATTTTTTCGTTCGTATATTTTTTCGTCTGTACATATTTTCGTCCGGACATTTTTTCGTTCAATAAATTTTACGTCTGTTCACCCAAGGTTGAGTGAAAACATACTACAATGCTATTCAACTGTGGAGGCAAATGACGTCATAATAATACTCGGGGCGAAGCAGTGCAGTGCCGAAGGCAATGCCTTAGGAGAGATTACAGGCAATGGTAAGTCAAATATTTTTAGGTTAAGTGGTTGTGTATCTGGCTTCAGGCCGAAGGCCTGAAGCCTGATGCATAACCACTTAACCTAAAAATATTTGACTTACCATTGCTTGCAATCTATTCATGCAAGTAACTTTTTCCTTATCCCCCGGTAGGCAAACATCAGTAGGTAAGGTTAGGTTAGGTTAGGTTAGGTTAGGGTAGGTTAGGTTAAATGTTAGGTTAGGTTAAAGGTTAGGTTAGGTTAGGTTAGGTTACGTTAAAATTGTAGACGAAAAAATGTCCGGACGAAAAAACGCACAGACGAAAAAATATACGAACGAAAAAATGTCCGGACGAAAAAATGTACAGACGAAAAAAGGTACAGACGAAAAAATGCACAGACGAAAAAATGTACAGACGAAAAAATGCGAGACGAAAAAAAGTCGGACGAAAATCTGCGGACGAAAAATTGTCCGACGAAAATCTGCTGGACGAAAAACCGTCATGGAATCGTCATAACCGTTTCGGCATCAGTTTGAACAAGCGTCATTCAGCATAACCCATCGGCGACGTGCATCACTGTTTGACGGTCGGCAAAACAGGCTGGACTCCATTTAAAGGGACTATCCCACCTTTAACATGGGGTTTGAGTTGAGATAGCCAAGTTTGCGGCGAGGTTCAGAAACCACTATCTATCTAGGTTGCAACCCCGCGGCCTCTTGGTGTTGAAGAAATTTGTTCCCTTCATTTGAAAATGGGCCTTGTATAAGGCCCTATCTTCAACATGGAGTGACCGTTAGTGTGACGTCACCTCGTTTAGTCATTCTGATTTAAATGGGTTTGTTCGTTAAAAAATCGCTTAAAACTTGGTCTGAACTTTGTTGTGGTGCCTACAGAGTAAAAAGAATCAGCTTTATGACAGTAATGTGGCCTGGGGAAGGAGGTAATTTTGGGCTGTGACGTCACATATTTGAAAGTTTGTGTTTGGAATATATGGGAAGCCTAAGATGTTTAATGAAAAATAAATGCCAGAACCGTGTTCTTGGTCATCCAATCTATAAAGTCGGGCACAATTTAACTGGTTTTAACAACATTTTAGAAGGTGGGATAGTCCCTTTAACCATTCTGCATACCTAACTCTTTGTCACTGAGCATGATATTCGTCATAGGCAAAACACTTTGGCAGATTGTGATAATGCTTCGACATTTCACAAAATGGTTACCTACTCGATGTGCAGAATTCATCGGTACTGTGCGTAAGCAATGACTGTTGATTTAAAGGGACCCTCCCACCTTAACATTAGATTTGAGTTGAGATAGCCAAAATGGGGTCCCTGGCTCACAATTTCCGGTTTCGGCACTCACAACATCGAGAAATGCCTTAAATCGGAAATATTGAATTTCAAAATTGCAGCATTTTGATTCAGAGGGGCTAATGCTTAGGAATACCCCTCTGAATGTGTGACGTCAGCGCAAATATCTAACGATTTTTAAATGTTTGACTAAAACGTTTTGTAGCACGCGGTGGTATATGCTATTTGCGCGCAACATCTGCCGCAAACGCCGCACTTCTAAAATAAAGTCGCTAGAAACAGCGGATATCCCAAAAAAGTAAACAAAAGTAAAAGTCTAATATCTTGAAAACCGGTGAATATTTTTCGGTGAAATTTGGCATAGTTATATTCGTTTTCGCTCTTTCTGAACCGAGCGACATCACTTTCATGCCAATTCATAAACTTTTTTGAAGGTGGGAGGGTCCCTTTAAAACTTTCGTCAGTGATCAAAATGTCAATGGTGTACTGCTTATCTAGCCATATTAAATGTTTAACATTTATCACACATTCATAGATGAGGCTTGCGACATGTTCCAGCGCAATTTGCATTAATTCGCCTCTGACCAATTAACTAATCAACCATTGGATTCCGAAAAAGGCAGTATACGAAGGCAGTAGACACCCTCAAACATCGAGGTGTAGGTAAGATTGACACACTGAACCGGAAAATGGCAACTGTGACCCCTCGTTATGTCCCCGAGGTCATCTCAGGTCATGAACAGAATCTAACAGTTTTTCGCTAATAACTTTTGATAGAGGCGTGCTAGAGCGCTGAAAACGCCTTAGATGTGTTCGGCTCGACGTTGTGGATCGACTGATTTGCAACATGACCTTTCCGGTCAGGTCATGACATTGACCTGGGGTCAAATTTTCAAGTTTATCTTTCAAGGTCAAATTATAGTTCATTCGACGAGTCTCGACGAGAGGAACACGATGCTGGCAAAAGTAATGTCATGGCTCTTTTGAGTAAAAAGTTATTGCCGAAAAAACGTTTTTCGTAAAAACGGTTATTTTTGGAGTTTTTGCCCTCTGGAGGCTAAACCGTTGACTTGAGGTCAAATCCGAGAGCATTATTCAGAAAGGTCTGTAAAAGGGCTATCGAATGCGCTTTTCCGCGGCGCTGTAGCTCTATCGGTTCCCGAGATAGCCGTTGGCGGTTTCCAAAATGTTGAAATAAACAACATTTTACCTTTGGTGACCTCTGGTAACCTGATCTTTGGCCTGACCCAAAAAATGACTGGAGTGTTTTCGTCCTTATTTTGGACGTTCTTTCGATTGCCGCTTACCGCGTGTCGCTACGTGGCCCAGGAGCCGAGTTAGAAGGGGGGTGTTCAGACTCCCCCCCCCCCGGTCCGGCGCGGAATCTCAGAGCACCGGCCCGGCGCGGGTTGAACGAATGACGAAGCATTTACCCAAATCGTCAAAGGTTTTGCTGGAATTCAATCAGTTATGGCGATTAGCGAATGTTTTACCAACTGATGAACTGTGGAGTGGGATCAGCTTTCCGTTTTGCCCATATGCTGAAGGTTTTGCCGGAATGCATCTCACTGTCGCCACCTACCTATATGCAGATCGGACGAATGGGTTTTGCCAATTGGCCATCGAACAACGCAAAAAGGTGTACCATAATAACTAGACAGTAGGCTAACTTAAAGAATTTAACCCGCGCCCCGCTGGGCTATTCAGCCATGCGCGCCCTGCTGGGGGGGGGGGGGGCAGATTCTGCCCCGCCCCTTGTCTAACTTCCGAACCGATGGTCTTAGAAAGAGGGGAAAACGGCAATAGAAAGCTCTCAACAAGGCGGATCTTAAGAGCCCATTTTTTGCTTAAGTAGGTCATTTTTTGCTTAAGTAGGTCAGAGGGTCAAGGTCAGGTCAAGGGTAGGTACAAAATGCAAGTTTCTACAGTATCGGCCTTGCACCGTAGTTGCCGAAGAATGGACTGAGACTGATTGCCCAAAACGTGTTCTTAGGCTACCAAGACAATATTCGTTGCATACAATATCATGCAAGGTCAGGTCAAGGTCAGGTCACCAAAAACGAAATAGGTATAGAAAAGAGCATGTGCGACACATGTTTAATGGGTCATTCTATTCATAGAATTCAATAGGCACACTCAATAAGTGACATGGACCACATCTGGATGAATTTCAGGTCGAGGTCAGGTCAAGTGAGGTCAAATTTTGAAGTTGGTTGTTAAGACCTAAAAAGTCGTCTATCTGATGGAGTTTTTCCGGGCGAATCGAATGGTGCTATTTTGTTTCCGTACGAGGTCTAGAATTCCAAAAAAGTAATTTTTCAAAAAATTTGGATGTCGTGACGTCATAAATTTTTAAATAACTCCCACATTTTTGAACCGATTCTTCTAGGAATTGGTTTATAGGTGCACTTAAGACCACTTCTCTGACATAGATTCCGTTTTTTCGATACACTCAAGATTTTGGATTTTATAATTATTTTCCCCAAAGTCAGTTTTTTTAAAGAAAAAAATTGGGCTAAAATTCAAAATATTCAAAAAACCGAGATAGCCATTTGATAGACAAAGTAAAATCACGTATAACCTTTTTTGTTACGTCTTGATTACTTTAAAAATGAAGATATTAGCGGCGTTTAAAATTTTGCCGTTTTTTGAGGCTAAAATGTCGGACATGTCGTCACTTAAACGTCATTTTCTCAAAAAATTCCCAACGAATTTCGCTTAAATATTCAGGAAAGGTGTTAAATTGATGTATGATAAGGTTCTGAAAGCTTGACGTCGCTGGCGTAACGGGTTTACACCTTTTTACGCCCAATTCAGGCGGAAGTGCACACATTTCAGTAACAGTGCAGGTGATTTCGACAGTTCGGCATAGTGCGTTCATGTACAGGGTGGAAAGTAATTACGCGAACATACTTTTTCGTCTTCTAGTAATGAAAAAAACGGCGGTGACATAAACAATATATGTTTTACTTTATCCTTATCTAGTTGCGATGCATTGACATAGGCGTTCCGGCATGATTTACATCAGCATGTGAAGATCTGTTGGCTAAAGCTCAGCCCACACCTTATGGAGCTGTCCAGTGAGGTAATTGGTATTGGTGGCTCCTTGCAGCTTTTAGACGGTCTCCTGAGGAGTCATCTGGATATTTTTAATCGAATTGAGGCCCAGGCGTTTCCCAGATCAGCTTTTGTATGTCCTGAAGAAAAACAGGTTCTCACAGCACCAGTATTGCGTTTTATTGGCCGTGAAAGTAAGGATTTCACCAATCACGAAGAGCAGTTTCTTTGCGTCAGGCACAAAAGTGCGCTCAGTCATTTTGCCCCTTTCGTTGCACGGTGGATTAGACAGAGACACTCGTCTTGGAGGATGTTCCACCGGTTGTATGCTTTATTTTTAGTGACCTTTTTTAGCGCTACACGCAATTCTGACACCACCCGGGGGCTCGTGACCCACTGATGTGTTCCTTTGCCGGATGTTTGAAGGTTGGGACGGACGGGACATAGGACGCAACAGCAGCCCTCAGAGCAGTTGTTCTGCAGGTTTGACGGATGAAACAGTTTCACAGATGTCTCACCCAACCACAAATCCAGCTGCCTGTCCTCCTCTGACCATCTTTGATTGTCTTTGAAAAGCTTCAATTAACAATTCTGCTGTTAATTCGTGAATTTTGGTCATTCCGAGGGTTTGTACGACTTAATTTTCGAATTTTTTGCGTATTAATGTGCGAATCGTGATATCCTAGATCGGGTACCCGCCACCCGGCCAGAGTAAGCTATTTTGCCAGTTTTCGGGTCGACTGGCGTCGTTTTGTCGCCGACATGGTGACCACCCGCCCGGCGACAGAATTCGCCGAGGGGTTGCTGCCGCGGACGGCTTTGCTTTTTAAGTCCTCTCAAGTGTTATTATGTTTAAAAAAACGTATAATTGTGCAATGCTGGTGCTGAGACCGCTACGAATCCCTTCTCCGCCAGTCCAGCGAAAATAATCACAAACGCTTTCCCTGGCAGCTCCAAATTGAGCTATTTGCCCATTTCGGTCTTGTGCAGCGTATGGTGTCTGCACCATTTTAAGTCGAGAGGTGTTTAAGACCTTCCAGGTCATTGTTCAAAGTTAGGTCACTTTTGGTAGATGGGGCGACAACAAACACGACCAATTATGTTCCATGACAGCCCGTACTCATAAAAATGCTCCACTGACGGTCAAAATTGTAAGAAAATACATGTTCGCGTAATTACTTTCCACCCTGTAGGCATTGAATCGCGGCACGATATTCGTCATTGTGCACCCCACTCCGTCATAGTGCAGTTACAAGCGGCCCAGGTCCAGACATATTAGACTTGTGCAAATAAGTCGTCATCAGTAGCGGCGGAACACCTTCAATTAACCCGCGCCCGGCTGGGGGTCCTGGATTTCCACGCCCTGCCCGGGGGGGGGGGGGGGTGTTTGAACACCCCCCCCCCTTGTAACTCGGCTCCTGGGCCACGTAAGGATACGCGGAAGGCGGCGTTCGAAAGAGCGTCAAAAATAATGACGAAATCACTTCCGTCAATTTTTTGTTCAGGTCAAAGGTCAGGTCACCAGAGGTCATTGAAGGCAAAATTTCGCCGATTTCCAGGTCGAATGTCGAAAATTTCCAAGAAGCCAACGCATAACTCGGGAACCAATAGAGCTAAAGCGCCGCGAAAAAGCGCATTCGATAGCCCTATTAACCCTCGCCCGCACATGGGGGGGGGGGGGTGGTTGCCACCCCCCCAGGCAGTCTTTCTGCTCTGCACTCAACATTTTTAGAGCTAGAAGGCTGATTTTTCGTATAGCTGCTCGTCTATCCTTTCTTGATGTCCACTGAAAATTTCAAGTTTCTGTGATTTTTGGTTTCGGAGATATGACCTTGTTTTTCAGGTCATGTCATGACCCAAATGGCCAATTCTCAACATCTTGCGTTTGCCATGGGCCTTGTGAGCTTTTGACACCCTGATTTCGGCCTTTTTTGCCAGTCTTACCTCCCACCTATCATGGAACATGTTGTTCGACGATGTACAGGGGTCAAGGTCAGGGTCAAGGTCAACCTAGGTCATCTAAGATAATTGCGTTTCAGGCAAGCTGAATTTACTTTTTGTGAAGTTTTTTGACTGCATTTTTGGTAAAAGCTTCTCAGATCATGATTTCATGTGATATGGACCCAAAAACAATCGGTGCACACATCAGTATACACACAGACACACACAGACATACAAACACATATAGTTGACCTTGACCTAACTTGACCTGAAATGACCTCAGCATCAAAATTCTGGTCGGATAGTGTGACAAAGAGGTTCTAGCTGGCTTGGCACCAGAAAACAGCATCGTCATCGGTATTTGATAAGCAGCGCACTTGATATCCAACGGGGACCCAAAACCGCAACATTTTTTAGTTTGACCTGACCTGGAAGGTCAATGACTGACCTGAGAAGGTAAAACTGGGTATCATTGGATTTGTCTCTTCCCAAAGAATCTTTTTGGTCTTTACTGCTAAGCTCTATCTCCAACAGGAACGAAATGGCGCGGGGGGGGGGTGGCAACCCCCCCCCATGTGCGTTCTAGGATGGGAAAATGGCATGTGCGGGCGGGGGTTAACGCCCTTTCTGAGTAATACTCTCAGATTTGACCTAACGTCAACGGTTTTGTCTGCAGGGGGCAAAAACTGCAAAAATAGCCGATTTTTTTCGGAAACAGTTTTTCTGCAATAACTTTTGACCCAAGTCTTGTACGAGCTTACTTTCACCGGCATCGTGTTCCTCTCGTCCAGACGCATCGAATGAACTATAACTTGACCTTGAATGGTCAACTTGAAAATTTGACCTCAGGTCAAGGTCATGACCTGACCGGAAAGGGTCATGTTGCATATCAGTCGATCCGTATCGTCGAGCTGAACACATCTACGGCGTTTTCATCGCTCTAGCATGCCTCTATCAAAAGTTATTTGCGAAAAACTGTTAGATACCATTCGTGACCTAAGATGACCTCAGGGCATAAACAAGGGTCACGGACACCATTTTCATGTTCAGTGTGTCTAAACCACTTGTAATGTGGTGTTTGGGAGTGTTTATAATGTCTTTCGTCCAAAAGAGGCGCATTTCATTTTTTTTTTTTTGAATGAAATATGTATCAATTATCCATGAAAACAAGGTTACGTTGTCTGTTACCTTTACAAAGTAAGCAATCAGACAGCAGAATATAATGTGCGATATTAATGGAATGCATCGTCATGTCATATTACTGTCCCTTATCGTAGGAAAGCTCCCCAGATACTGCGTTTAATACAAAGTTCACTTAGACTAGATGGTCAGCTTAGGACGGTGAAATTGTATGCTGTGTGATTTTGTGAGCTTTGAGTTTGGATTTAAGCACGGGAGACAACAGATTCTCAATGATGTCACACCAAATACTTATATCTACGAAAATGCGCATGATAGATAGATAGATAGATAGTTTATTGACACTGCACTCTTGATAAAATACACACAATACATAAAATACAAAATTCTATACATAATGCAATACACTAAAAATATACATAAAAAGGATAAAACTCGAGTGAAAACGTGTCCATTAAAATAACAAAATACAATATGAGCACCGCGGACATGGCGAAGCACAATCTAAATACATATTATGAATCATACTTTTCAAGAATGTTCTTACATAGCCTTGCGAGATCTAAAGGGTGTGCATCCATAAGGACAGTTAGACCGGAAAAATTTAATCTGGGGAAATGTTCTCGAAGTGAATTTGATTCTGGGCAGTCTAAAAGTACATGTTTCTCTGTTTGCACTGACCCGCACGTGCACAGCCTTTCTGTCTCTGGTATGCGCGACCACCTCCCCGTTTCTATTTTTAACCTGTGTGAACCTAAACGGATTCTTGTAAAAGCGATGCGCTCGTTTTCAGGTACATTTGCCTCATACATACGGTGTCGCGCGACATTCTGATTAAACTCACGGTATGTTGTCATTCGCGTCGATGTTGATTCTAAAATTTTACAGCGTAAGGTTTCCATGTTTCTTTCTCTAAGTGACCCGATTTCTTCCGTTTGTAGGGAGTTGACATAACGGCCAGCTTGTGAGCCCGACGGCACTGATAAATGCATGGCTAACTGGGCGGGACTGCCCTCGAAATCATCTCGTGATGTCAGCTTTCCTAGAAATTTAATTTGGTTCTCTTTAACCACTGTCTTTAAGTCTGGGTATCCCAACTCTGCGTGAACAAGGTCACTGCTTGTCTGATTCCTGACTGACAATAGCTGTTTTTCCGCGGACAATACCGCCGTCGAGGCATGCTTAAAATCGTTGCAAAGCCAGCTTTCACAGCCATACAGTATTGCACTACAGAGAGCACTTTTGAATACCATCTCCTTGACAGGAAATGGCGCGTCTTTGTTTTTCTTTAAAAACGCGGAAAATTTCACTAAATGACTGCGCTTAAAATCTATGTGGGCTTTGACTTGATTACGCAAAGTTGCATTGCTGATTGGTGTTCCAAGATAAATGTACTCATCTGTGTGACTGATGGATACGTTATCGAAAACAAAAGGAACAGTGTCCCCTGCGTTAATCGCCATAAACTTTGACTTCTGCGGGTGTATTTCCATTCTAATGGTGCCAACTTCGCGGTGCAATAGTGCTAGCTTTTGTTTCATGGCATCTCTGGATGTGGCTAAGACAACTGTATCGTCCATGAATAGCAGCGAATGGGTGTTACTGAGAAAACCGTCAGGTCCAAACGTCTTTATGGCTCTGACCGTACTGTTGATATAGAAAGTGAAAAGGGAACAGCTGTTTGCTGCGCCTTGTTTTACCCCAACCGAAGACGTAAATAAACCTTGCCCTAAGGCATTTTTGCTAGCCTGCAGACTGTTAGCCACTGCTGTTAGATATTTCATGCCGGACATACAGGATACAGGACAAGAAAGGAACATTAAACCCACGATTCGCTAAATAACTACGCTAATCAACGCTACATCCATATTGAGTTGCGGTGTGCGCCTGGTGGCGGCCGGACGTGTGGGCGGGGCGCTCCGCGCACGCGCTCGCTGTGTGAGACGGGGTCCGCGAGTACCGTGCTTACAATGGACGTTAAGTGATTTTCTGATAGACAAATCGCAATGTTGCGTGTGCTCCAGCTGTGCTGTTTTTCAAGTGAGGGAATGGCGCCACCAGGAGGAAGAGGAAGAGGCCTCATACAACAAAGGATTCAGGAACTGCAGCCAAGGAGCGCAAGCCCTCAGAAAAGGCGCCGGAAAACGTCGGGTGAGTCAGCTGACACTGGAGTGTCTGAGCTAAAAGAATTGCTTGAACGGCAGATGGCAGATTTTTCTAAGCTGAGGGATGAATTTCAAGGCATCGCAGATATGATGAAAACGGAGTTGAGATCGCTCAAGGAGAGGATAAGAGACCTAGAAGAGCACACAAACAGGAAGGACGAGGAATTAGAAAGCATGAATGCGAGGTTAAAAGCATCAGAGAAAATGTGCCATGCACTTCAAGAGCAAGTACATGCAAATGAAGTCATCTCTCGGCTGCCCACCCTCATCCTCTCCGGGCCGGCGGTTACAAAATCTGCACCTCCACGAAGGGCGGCGCGGCCGGTGACCGGACCGCAGGCGGGCGGGGACGCCGCGCATGCGCTATCGCCGGGCCATCCCAGCCAGACGCCCGCCGCGGGCGCTTGCTGGCGCTCGCCGGCCGGCGGGGCGGGGTCCGGGGGTACATGATCAGCTGATGGGGCGGGGCAGGCGGGAGAGGCCGCGACCGAGGAGTCAGCTGACGGTCGACAGGGCCGGCCCGGCAGCTACGCGGGGGCGGTGATCGACGTGTCGACGCAGCTGGACAGCAACGTCGTCCAAGCGGCGGAGACACCGACGAACCACCAGCAACCAGAAGACGTGGAGGCGACGGTGGTGACGCTGCTCAACTCGACGTTTCCTGGACTGAACATGCAGACCAGCGACATCGACAGAGCACACCGTTCCACACAGTCGCTATCTGGGTTCAGAAGTGGCCAATACCCTAATTTTCGACAAATTTTAAAGCGTGATTTTCTCACATTTCCTGGTCGTAAATTGATCAGACTGTATAAAATCTCATCCAGAAAAAATATTACTCATTCTGGCACAGATTGGTGGGCTCCCAAAGTACACCGTTCTGTTTTGCTCCGTGAGACCGAACTTGTGCTGCGATTTTCATGTAAATGTTGACGAGTCTCCTGTCATATTCTTTGCTTGAACATGCGTAAGTAAGATATCAGCTGAAAGGGGAAAATGTGCGGAATCCATTGATAGCAAAAGTGCATCTAAAAAACTTCCCACTCAGTTATTGTAAGCTAATTATTGCACACTTGCACAAAGCAGAAGGGCTTGAGGATTTCAATATTTACATAGGCCTACCAAAAAACGCACAGCGTGCTTCACATCGAGACAACGTACATAACATATACCGTACAATTGTGATTCATTTGCTGAAAAAATTAGGTCGGCATCACACTGCCGGCAAAAGTTATTGCAGTTTTAGTGACGCTAGGTCGCCGCCCGGCCGACCCCGATCAGGTCGGCCGGGCGGCGGCCGTGCAGCTGACGTCCGTGCGGTTCTGCAGCTGACCAATCAGCTGCGAGAGAGGAGCGCGGTCCGTCTAATCGCTCCCAGCAGTTGCTTGTGCTGAGGGGTGCTCGACGCTCGTGTCGATTGCATTTGTTGGTTGTCGATTGTCGATTGACTTGTGGGTATACTCTACTACACCTTTTTGCACTCAAAATAGGCATCTTTTCATTCAATTTCGGCGAATTGCATTCAATTTTAGCGATCTCTCATTTGCTTCGAATAGAGAGATCGCTAAAATTGAATGCAATTCGCCGAAATTGAATGAAAAGATGTCTATTTTGAGTGCAAAAAGGTGTATTTACTATTTATATACTATTATTACTATTTATATACTATTACTACTATTTCGGTACCACGGTACTATTTATAGTCACCGTGGGTATACTTTCTGGTGACCAATAAATGTACGTCGTCTTAACTGAATGTAATCTGATCAAATTCAATAAAGCAAAAAGACATCCAGCCAACAGAACATCGTAAGAATGTCCGATATGGTTGATAAGATTCAGAGTTTTGGGGAGCAGCCATCGACCAGAATGAACCTTATTGGTTTTTGTATGTAACATTTGCATTGCTTTTGGAAAGTTTCAGTCAGATATCTTCAGAAATGGCTATGTTATCGGCTTTTGCATTTTACCGTAGTCGGTTAATCATAATTTTCGATATTGCAAAGGCAATTTCAGTACGTTCTTGACATCGAAAACCAAAACGAATAGCATCATCGTGTTCCAGAGCTCAAATTGCATCCGATGCACATCTTTTTTGTTGAGAATGTTCAACTTCAAAATTTTGCCTCTCTGACCTCGCCGTGACCTGACCTTCATTTGTCGAATGGAAATAGTTTCGAATCGGACGACCCAGATGAAATCATTTTTAGATGCTTTTGCCGAAATGGACCATTAAAGATGTGTCGCATGACCTTAAAAATGTATACATTTCCTTCCATGACCTTTTCCATGACCTTTTGTGACCCATGACCTTTCCATGACCTTTTGTGACAAAGTTAGGTTTCGTTTGTCAGCTATTCCTATCAGAAGCCGTTTGAACTTTTATTATTGAACGAGTAGTTTCGGAGACAGCAGGGAAGCTATGCAGAATCCCCTCCCGAGTCACCCACGTTATGGGATATACCCGTCATCCGCAAATTACGAGCAAAAATATTTTTTTTTACGGCAATGATGTATCAGCATGGATGCTCATACGTTCCCATATGTGACCTTACGGTTGACTTCACATACAATAAAAATTGCTTGGCAAAATGTCAACTGGTTAACGGGTTATCGCATTTTGGCCACTTCCGAACTCAAATAGCGGCTGTGTGCGTTCGCGGGACAAGATCTGGTGTCGCTTTGTCAAGTCAGGTACGGGCTCAGTGCGGGACGGTATATAGCGGTAGGCTGAATCTCCGTCACAACAGTCGTGGTAGTGAGTTATACGTGTCAGAGTCACTCACACACTACCGACAGGAGATTTTCATGGAATGTTTGTCTCTGAAAAAGCAGCAGAAAATTTACACGACGTTTACACGTCAGGGTTCGATCTTTCTGAAGGAGAAAAGGCATGGGTACAATGTGCGAGTGGATGACTGGGAAACGCTACGAGGGCTTAACCCTCGCCCGCACATGCCATTTTCCCATCCTAGAACGCACATGGGGGGGGGGGGGGGGTTGCCACCCCCCGCGCCGTTTCGTTCCTGTTGGAGATAGAGCTTAGCGGTAAAGACCAAAAAGATTCTTTGGGAAGAGACGAATCCAATGATACCCGATTTTACCTTCTCAGGTCAGTCATTGACCTTCCAGGTCAGGTCAAACTAAAAAATGTTGCTGTTTTGGGTCACCGTTGGATATCAAGTGCGCTGCTTATCATATAGGGGAGAGTGGGGTAAGATGCCCAGGGTGGGAAAGACGCCCCACCCCCTCTAGCGGGGAAACAAAGAATCGAACCTGGAAATTAATGTTCTTAGCGTAAAGCGGAAGCCTGCCTTGTTAACTGCACAAAAATTTGCGAAGCTCAGTTGGGCAACGGCTGGCTGGTGATTGCATGTTTTTTATTTGCTGCTTTCAAAAAATATTTTGGCGTCAAAACATTGTAAATATCAAAGAAGGTAGACAATTTTTGCGTCCCTTGCTATAGTCGTGATACATTGACATGCGTGTACTGTGTCCCAAACAGTTTGTTTCAGGGTGTAGTTTTATGGCTAACAAATTGTGCTGATTTAATGTTACTTCGGTACCTTGGGGTAAGATGCCCCCTGTCCTGATGGGGAAAGACGCCCCCCTAAATCCATAGGCTGTCCTTCAAGCAGCCCGTCAAATCATTTATTACATACTTGTGATGAGAGACAAAAGCCGATCTGGGAGTATTGAGAGTCCAGTACGGTCGGGTGCTCCCCATGCCGGTCTCTCGACCCACACAGCGACTTTTTGGGCGGCATCTGACTCTGAGAGCCGTCACGACGGCCTCTGTGGGCCCCATTATTGGCTCCAGGGCCCCTCACGACATCCTTTGAGGGCTCCCACGTTGGCTCCACGGGCCGCGCTGGCATCTGAGGTCCCCACGATGGGCTCGAGGGCCCTCAAGCATCATGAAGACCATATAAGGGCCCCACAGTGGTCTCCGAACGCCACCACGGAGGCTTGTTTGGCCGCGCTGGACTATGATGGCCCTAATGATGACCCCTGAAGCCCCTTACGACTACTTTTCAGGGCCCTTACGATGACGTTTGGTGTCTACTGCAGGCTCGAAGGGACTACTGATTCGTTCAGGCGATTCACGTGCCTATTTTTGTCACTTATAGTGCAGGGGGCATCTTACCCAACGCCAGGGGGCGTCTTTTCCACCCTGTGGGGTAAGATGCCCCCTTTCACTTCTTCAGGAAAATGCTTAATAGCAAAAAAATTTATCATGTTTCAGGCACGAAAGAGTGATATTTTTGGAGAAAAATGATGCCGGCTTCCGTTGAAACTCCAAGTTTTGGCTTTCCGATCGTCATTTTCGAATAATATATGACATAGTCAAACCCTGGGCATCTTTCCCCACTCTCCCCTACCGATGACGATGCCGTTTTCTGGTGCCAAGCCAGCTAGAACCTCTTTGTCACACTACCCGACCAGATTTTTGCTGCTGAGGTCATTTCAGGTCAAGTTAGGTCAAGGTCAGTTATATGTGTTTGTATGTCTGTGTGTGTCTGTGTGTATACTGATGTGTGCACCGATTGTTTTTGTGTCCATATTACATGAAATCATGATCTGAGAAGCTTTTACCAAAAATGCAGGCAAAAACTTCACAAAAAGTAAATTCAGCTTGCCTAAAACGCAATTATCTTAGATGACCTAGGTTGACCTTGACCCTGACCTTGACCCCTGTACATCGTCGAACAACATGTTCCATGATAGGTGGAAGGTAAGACTGGCAAAAAAGGCCGAAATCAAGGTGTCAAAAGCTCACAAGGCCCATGGCAAACGCAAGATGTTGAGAATTGGCCATTTGGGTCATGACATGACCTGACAAACAAGGTCATAACTCCGAAACCAAAAATCACAGAAACTTGAAATTTTTAGTGGACATCAAGAAAGGATAGAGGAGCAGCTATACCAAAAATCAGCTCTCTAGCTCTAAAAATGTTGAGTGCAGAGCAGAAAGACTACCTGGGGGGGGGGGGGGGGGTGGCAACCCCCCCCCATATGCGGGCGAGGGTTAAAGGTAGTGTGCCAGCTTTCTTGGACCGTATGGAGTTAATGGCCCAGATAAGGAGAACCGGATTTTTAGAACTTATCCATACCTTCAAAACTCATCGAAACGTCTTAAATTCTTCAAATTTTGAGTACCCCAGTGCGAAATTCGCCCCGACGGGTTGTCGGTCGTACCCCAACCACATTTCACACCACTATGAACAATAAATGCACACACTGAAATCGCTATTACCGATATGCTCATCCAATCAAGTTTCGATAAACCCGTTCATCATCAGCTCCTGCGGTTTCGAACACTCCTGTTAGGTGGTGCGGTAGACCACGCCCAAAGCCAGGACCCCGGTAACGTGAGGTAGCCGAGTCAGGGCAGCGTGCACTGACCCAAGCCGGAGCCGCGCGTCCTCCCGGTGTCATGTGATAGCCCGGGGCTGCCCGCGGGGATGCGGTAGACCGCGCCCAAAGTTGCGGCCCCGGCTTGGGTCAGCGCACGCTGCCCCGACTCGGCTACCTCACGTTACCGGGGCCCTGGCCTTGGGCGCGGCTTCTGCTCATACTTTGTGGTGCGGTGGTGGTGCGTCGGGCTGCGCGCTCTGACTTCGGCCAAGAAAAATGCGTCAGCTGATCATTGTCATTTCTGCCACTTGCGTGTGGTGAAATGGGGTTATAACTTATAAGACGGCTTTTTCATATCAATTATTTTGCATAAAATCATATTTCAAACCATAAATAATGTTCGACAGCCAAATAAAAGAAACAATACCAATACGGGCTTACAGTTTAAGGCTCGACATTGTGTTGTCTACGATTAGACAGCTGATAACTCATCCCCGTACGTCGTATGGTCGTAACACTATAATGACCTTTGCTTATTGTCACAAGTGCGCCGCATTCGCGATTGTTGCCCGACGCCTGTTTGCAGGTGAGCCCACTACAGTTGTTATACATATCTAAAAACCGATAAACTTTTAGGCGAAAAAGGCACTATTCCAGGCCCATTTTTGATTTTTTTTTGCGATATTAGGTAAAAACAGAAGCTTCTTATCCTAGGAAAAATAAAATGGGAAATCTTTCAAAGGTGGCACACTACCTTTAAGCTGTAGCTGTCAGAGCTGTAGCTGTCAGAGTCAGAACGGTACGCCATTGCAGGTGTGGTGCGTGATAGCAGCAATGTATGCCGTTTATATTGTGTTTGTTTGTTTGTTTTTTTGCTCAAAGAGAACCGTGCATTTATTTCCAGTGCCCATGATGAGTGATAGGTGTGCACTATGTCGAGTGTGAACGTTTGTTCGGTCAATTGTAGGGGCATAGGGGAATATCGCAAAAGGAAGGATGTGTTCAATTATCTGAGGAAACTCGATTATAATCTCTTCCTGCTGCAAGATGTGCATTGTGCTCAGGATAGGATAAATTCGTTTAGAAACATGTGGGGATCAGATATCGTTATTGCACCTCATACACATAATGCTAGGGGTTTGGCCATTTTGACAAAAAATAGGGGAGAGTGGGGCAAAGCGGCCACCCGGGGCAAAGCGGCCATCCATCGTTTTAGCCCTCCACAGCTGGCGTCAGTTCCAATTTATGATTTCCAATTATACTTCTCTTTGCGGTCGTTCGAATGAGCCAGACCGGGGTTTCAGGCCCATCGCCATTGTTCTGTGAAACACGGAAAAGCATTTCTTGCCAGGTTACCAATTATGTTTACAATTTTTAAATGTTATTTTATTCCATAACCGTTTGGAATTTTTATAAGCGTTTTTGTCCATGCATTGCGTGGTTATCGTACATGCCTTCTACCAATTTTAATGCTTTTTACCCCACTAATAGCTGAGCTGGAATATTTTGGTCTCGGACGGTATGCGCGGGGCAAAGCGGCCGGGGCAAAGTGGCCAGCCCCCAATTAGCCATAAGTTGTTTCCATCTGGATAAAAACATTATTTATATTCAAATGTGTCGTCATGCATTCATCTTGGCCACTTTTCGGTTACATGAGTTACCAAATTATGCAATTAAATGTTTTTCCAAGAAAATTATTTCTTTGTTTAGCAATAGGTGGGAAGATAACAAAGTAAACATCCATCTTCCCTTAAACCTTGTCACCATCAAACACCCTAGTCGTGCATGAGGCAACTATTCTGTTTCTCATATCGGGACTTGAGAAGTCGCCAGTGGCCGCTTTGCCTCAGGGATGGGGCAAAGTGGCCAATATGCTATAGGTTTAAAGTTTTGTCAATATCTCCCATATGTGAACGCCTTTGGAAATGAAACGCAGTTGGAATAAAAGACAATTTAATAGGGATCACATTGGTATAGAAAGAATCTTTCCAAGTTTAAAAATCAAGCGTCGGCATCGTTAGAAACGTTAGGGTGGCCGCTTTGCCCCACTCTCCCCTATAGATGTTAAATTCGGGACAGTAGTTGCTGACGAATATGGCAACTATTTGATCGTGAAAGTAGAAATTAATCAATCTTTTGAAATGATAATAGCAAATGTATACGGTCCGAACACTGACAGACCCGATTTCTTTGAAACAGTAGAAAACTTTTGTTTTGAACTTGCTGGAGAGAACACGCCAGTACTCATTGCAGGCGATTTAAATGTAGCTCTGGATTGGGAACTCGACACATTTAATTACAGTCGTGAGAATAACGTGAGAGCAAGAACAAAAGTACTTCAGCTTATGCAAGACAATAGCATGCTTGATGTGTTCCGTGAGATGCACAAAGAGGCGAGGAGATATACTTGGAGAGTGAGGAGACCGGCACTCAAACAAGCCAGGCTTGACTACTTTCTAGCATCGGAATATCTGTCCCCATTCATTTTAGAGTGCAACATAGTACCAGGATATCGTACAGACCACTCAATGATAACTATGAAGTTAAACTTGAATGATCAGACGCGTGGGAGAGGGTATTTCAAGTTTAACAAATCGCTTTTGCGGGACTCGGCATACATTGAGAAGATAAAGCGAACCATTAAGCAGACTGTGTTGCAATATGCCTTGCCGGTATACAGCATCGACTTCATCGGCAATAATATGACGGAGATTGAGTTTACTATCAGTGATGCGCAGTTGTGGGAGGTACTTATACTGAATCTGCGAACGGGGACAATCTCTTATAGTATACACAGGAGTCGCCAAATTAGGAAGGAAGAGACGGCACTGATGAATAGAATAGCTGAAGTTGAAGCGGAGTTGTGTACTGACAGTTCTCACGGTAAACTTGATGAGCTAGATGTACTAAAAAATAGGTTAGAAAATATGCGGAAGGAAAAAATCGAAGGGATCATTACCAGAGCAAAGGCTAAATGGTACGAGTGTGGTGAAAAGTCAACTGCGTATTTTTTGGGCTTGGAAAAACGAAATTTCGTTAACAAGTTAATACCTTTCCTTTCGGTTGGGACGGAGAGGGTAACTGAACAAAGTCAGATTATTCAGAGATTGGTAGAACATTTTAGAAATTTATTCAAGGAAAGGCCAGTGAATGAATTGGAAATGGATAGCTTTATAAATACGCTTAGTGTTAAGATAATATCTGAAAAACAGAAGAAGGATTTAAGTGCACCGATAACCATAGATGAGATTAGCTTAACGCTTAAGAAAATGAGCAATGACAAGTCACCAGGCCTAGATGGGTTTCCAGCAGGTTTCTTTAAATTCTTTTGGGCTGATTTAAAACATTTTTACTTCCGTATGGTTCAAGATAGCCTTCAAAATGGTATGTTGCCATTGTCCCTGCGTGAGGGATTAATAACGCTTCTTCCTAAAAATAAAAAGCCAAGGCATCAAATAAATTCATACCGTCCAATTACCTTACTTAACTGTAGTTATAAAATAGTGTCCGGTGCAATAGCGAATAGGCTGAAATCGGTTGTTGGGAGCGTAGTTGGGAGTGAACAAACAGGTTTTATTCAGGGGAGATTTGCTGGTGATAATACTCGACTGACATATGATTTGTTGCAATACTTAAAAGAGAACGGACGGTCGGCGCTTTTTCTTAGCCTTGATGTTGAAGGTGCGTTTAATTCCGTAAATTGGACTGTTACCGCAGCAGCCGCAGAGGGCGCTGGCGAGCCATTGTAGAGGGCATCACCGTCCAGTCATGGCCTCGGTTGTGCCGTGAGATATCAGCTGATCGTTACGTGGCTAACAGATGATCGATGCGCAGAGGTCAAACGGGTCAAGCGGCGCAATGGAGGAATGGTGTTGTAAGTGTCTTTTATTATTATTTATGTTGATTTATGTGTCGTTTTGTATTCATTTAACATCTGCTTATTTTCTGGCTTCTAATATCGACTGTTTTCTTTCAGAATTACGTACGAATATACAGCTACAAACTGACTGTCTCGAACAATCGATCACTGCGCCGAATTAAGACGAGCACAGACAAAGACGCTGTAACAGTAATTAACACCAAATTAACTGTAGCATAGTTATTGATATCGACAATTGTAGCAGTAAATAGGCCTCACACAACTAACCACAAGTAGGGGAAGTATTTTAATTGATAAATCCCAAAACTGATGAAAACTGTAGATTGCAAATGATATGTATTTTAACACTGTCGTGAACCTGATATGACCTTGTCCCTGTGTTCCATTCTTGATTGTGTAGATTTTAGCCAGTAGTGTAGACATTTCATTCCTGAGCTCCCACCTATCCTGTGGCCATGAGTCAGACGAGTGAGAAACTTGAAGACCATGTATCCGAGGATGGCAAAGGCATGGCAATGGGTGCTCCACCAGGTGCTGTTGGTGGAGCAGAACAGGATGATGCTGCATCGGAGGCCAGTCAGGGATCAGGAATGAGCTCTGCGAGTGTGAAGTCTCGGATACAGGTGATGCGGATTTTGGAGCAGCACAAGAAGGCGGAGCTGAGGGCCAAGTTGGCTGCACTGGATGCAAAGCGAGAGCTCCAGAGACAACGTCAAGAGCTCCAATGGAAGGAGGAACAGCTGTCACTGGAGACAGAGTTGGCAGTTCAGTGGGCACAATCAGAGGTGATTGATAAGTTTGAGCGACAGTGTGTCGATGATATGCCAGTGCCCTCTGCACCCCTGCTTTCTGCTCGTGCTGAGCCTTCAGCGGCTTCTGTCACTACTGCTCAGCCTTTTGTAACCCACCTCGCGGAGCCTGGTCCTGCTCCAGTAGATCCACTTCCAGTCAGTGGATCTCATCCGACTGTGTCACCCACAGAACCATCTGACCTGTCTACAGCAGTGAACCAGGGACAGCAGCCAGGAGTTGTTGATGTGCTCACAGGTTTGACACAGCTGCTGACTGAACAAACGAGGAGAAGTCTTCTTCCAGCTCTGGAACCACAAGTGTTCAAGGGAGATATTGAAGAGTTCTCGCTCTGGATGAAGTCCTTTGAATGCTACATCGAGGCAAGAACGGTCTCACCTGTGGAACGGCTGCACTTTTTGGCACAGTACACTGCTGGTGAGGCACGCAGGTCAATCCAAGGCCTTCTTCACCTGCGCACTGAAGATGCATACACCAGAGCCAAGAGTCTGCTGACAGACAGGTTCGGTAATGATTTTATCATTGCCAGCACCTACAAGAAACGTCTGAGAGATTGGCCGCCTGTGAGAAGTGGAGATGGTAAGGCACTCCGTCACCTTGCAGATTTCTTACAGCATCTCCTGGCTGCCACAGAGGAGTTTGCTGGTCTGCAGGTGCTCAATGAACCAAGTGAAATTGGCCATCTCATCAAGAAGCTCCCACGATACATAGTAGAAAGATGGAAGCGAGTGGTTGACATCAGCATCTATGAGCCTGCCCCTGGCCAGCAGGCTGGTTACCCCAAGTTTGTGGACTTTGTCAACTTCCTGATGAAGGAGGCCAGAGTGGCATGTGGGCCTGTGACCATTCAAGAGGAATCTGCAGCTACAGAGAAGCAGGCTCCAACAAGGAGACAAGTGGGACCGGATAGAGCTCGTGTTCTCTTGGCAACCACTGCTGACAAGAAGGAGCCCAAGTGCATGATTTGTGATGGAATTCATCAAGTCAGCGCTTGTGACGCTTTCAACAAGATGGAACTCTCTCAGAAGAGCGTGGCCGTCATGAAGCACGGTCTCTGCAAGGGATGCCTGAGACCTGGCCATGTCTGGCGCACATGCAAGAGAAGAATGAAGTGTGAGAAGTGCTCCCGTGGGCACCCAACTGTTCTCCATGATGACGCCCTGTCTGTCCCAAGGAGAGAGAGAACAGAGCCCACTGCCTATTCTCAGTCTGGAGAAACACAAGTGAAGGCAGTGACACTGCAAGTAACAGCCAGTGACAGAGATATCAACTGTTCTCACACCATGGTTGTACCGGTGCGCATCTCACACGCTGAACACCCGGAGAAGGAGGAAGTGGTGTACGCATTGTTAGACCCACAGTCGGATGCGTGCTTCGTCAAGGAGTCTGTTGCCACTCGCATCTGCGCTAAGGGAGAAGACGTGCTCCTCGAACTCAGAACCATGGCTGGTGAAACTACCATGAAGACGACAAGCATGAAGAACTTGATCATTCGACCACTCGACAGTGACACAGAAATCAAGATGCCTGCTACCTACTCACGCAAAGACATACCAGCAGAGCGGCATCTCATCCCAAGAGCTGAGACAATCGACAAGTGGCCGCACCTGAAGACGGTGTCGGAAAAACTGCCGCCCTACTTCCCAGGTGCCGAAGTTGGCCTGTTGGTAGGCATGAACTGTCCACGCGCGATCAAACCAAGAGACATCGTTCAGGGCGATGATGAAGATCCGTGGGCAGTCAAGACGGACCTGGGATGGAGTGTCGTGGGCCCCGTGCAAGGTGGATACAAGGAGGACTCAGCATGCCGCTACGTCAGCGTCACAGAAGAACGACGAGAGCTGTGTCACTTCACCTTCAGAGTACACGCTCAAGAAGTGAACCTGATGCAGATTGCACGAATGATGGACACCGACTTCCAAGAGCCTGACGTTGACAAGAAGATGTCATATGAAGACCAGAAGTTCCTGAACCTGATGGACGAGAAGATGCATCAGAGAGAGGATGGACACTTTGAAGCACCACTGCCTCTCAAAGACCCAGCCTTGCGATTCCCAAACAACAGACAAGCAGCAGAGCGACGGCTGACAGGACTGAAGAAAAGATTGAACAGAGATCCCTCTTTTCGACATGAATATGAGATGTACAGTGGATCTAGTTAGGATCTCCAGACGTAACTAGATGGCGTTGAGCCTTAGTCGAGTCCATGTCAAATTCAAGGGGAGGTCAGTACCGAGCTGGGCACGGTGGGGAGGTGGGGAGGGGCGAGGTCACGGTGCGGGTGACCTGTCAAACAGCCCCGGCGCAGCTAGGCGCTGCCGTAGGCAAAGGACGCATTCCAGCCGGCTCGCTGTTCCATATCGCGGTGGCGGGCCTGGCGGCCCGTAGCCTGACTGCTTGGAAGGAAAGGATAAAGGCATGGGTTTGCCGTGGTCGGTTCATCTATTGTCACCTATATGACGCACTCAAAGTACTGCATATGTGATGTTGGTAATGCATGATGCTATGGTAGGTATTATTGTTGGTAATGATTGCGATGTTGGTAATGCAGGTGGCAGTGGAATACTAGCGAATGCTCCGAGCGCCGAATAGCTTAAAGGATTAAATAAGATTATAAATACAGCCTGAAATTTTCATTGAAGATAATTCCAGCACCAGAAATATCCTTCACCAGTTTTGGACGGGCTGGTGTTTCTTGCGTAGAGCGCCTTTTGACAAATAATTGTCATGGCCGGCGATTTTTTTTTTTTGTATGACGGGTCACATCGCACTAAGGTCAAATTTAGTCGCTAAAAGGGGATGAGAAAAAGTGGACGAGTATCGCATTTTTGTGTATAAGGTTTCGAATACAAAAAAACTAAGCCAAAATAAGTTAAACAATAAAAAAATCATAACAATATATGACCCGAAACTAACTTCTGTTTTGTATGATCATGATTGGGTGTAAGACCCCGGTCCAGCCTGGTTCAACCCGGTCTCATGGGTGCTGGAAATGAGACCGCTTTATGGTCCCGGCGTTTTATTCTCCGGGCGGGTTAAGCCCGTCCAGCGTTTAGCCTTTCAAGACCCAACTCAGGGTCGCGGTTGTTTTCGCCCCGCGCCCCAGTCGAGATGCAAAGTTAATAGTCACACGAAGCTTAAGTTTAGGGCCAGCCAAACCAGCCTAGTCTGGAGTCACTGTTAAATGTATGCATTAGATGAAAGAAAAAGGTTTTGTAGAATCGATTAGTTTCGAAGTCATATATTCAGGGGCCTCAAATAAAGTTCGTGTGACTATCAACTTTGCATCTCGAATGGGCTGAGCGGCAGGCTAAGCGCTAAACGGGGCTAACCCACCCGGAGAATAAAACGCCGGGACCAGAAAGCGGCCTCATTTCCAGGACCTGGTTCGGCTCCCTCATTTACCTTCGGGCTTGGTCTCGTGACATTCACAGACGTCAGACATTCAACAAACAATTTTGGCGGAAACACTATCCAGCAAGCTGCGCAGGGGCGCGGCGCATTGTGACAGGTGCTCGTAGCGTTGGGGCTGGGTGATCTGTGTGCCGAGTGCGATATCGTGGGTTCGAGCCCCACTCGGCTCTGGTTTTATCTAGACACTAGCCAAAACCTTTCCTTTTACTGCAATACTGACCAGCACGGTGATTTATCTTTCCCGATATCCCCTTAACAAAGTCAAAATTGTCGCACCTATATATTTTTTTCTAATGTTTTGCTGAGTTTCATGAATTTTCATTTTTTTGTCGTTTCTCTGGACCCATTTCAACTCGTGATTCTTTTCGATCCGATAAAAACCCATCAGTGCTGAGCGTGCCAAATAATGGAAGAAATTATGCAACTGAATATAAATTTAGAAAAGCCTTACACATCATGCAAGGATCGACTGAAAGTATAGGTCCTAGATTTCAATTATGATTGGTTAACATTTTTGCTGCAAGTTTGAGGCGTTGCCTTTCGCTTGCCCGTTTGTTTGAGATAGCTATTCCCTTCAGTCGCATTCTTGCTGGCTTCACATGATCAGAGTGGTGTTTCACCGGCGATCGCAGGACGCTGCTATTACGACGTGTCAAATTGGGTTTCCATGGAGACGTCAACAAGCCCATTGCTCCAACACTACCACAAGTGTGACGTCAGCAGATATCACCGGTGAAACACCACCCGGGATACCACCATACCTGAGGGAGCGCACCCGCAACCAGCATCCCCTCCCCTCAGCCGCGGCGCAGTGGCGGGCGGCCCACTCCCGGCACGCTCCACGCCGCTCCACGCCGCGATAGCATCGCGTCACCCCCCCCTCCCTCCTTCCCCCACAATGACCGGTGACCTCGCTCCCCTCGGGAGTTGGACTCGCCCTACCCCGACCGTAGCGCCACGTGGTGGCTCTGGAGATCTTAAATAGACCCACTGTACATGGATGACATGTTGAAGAGGGGGTTTTCAGAGCCTGTCCCCGAGAACGAGCTGCTCCTTGACAACGGGAAAGTTTGGTATGTGGCGCACCATGGAGTCTACCATCCAAAAAAGAAGAAGTTGAGAGTGGTGTTTGACTGCAGTGACGAGTATCGAGGCCTCTCTCTGAACAGTCAACTCCTCCAAGGACCTGACCATGCCAACAGCCTCACAGGCGTGCTGATTCGGTTCAGGAAGCATCCAGTAGTCCTGGGATGCGATATCGAGGGGATGTATAATCAAGTGGGAGTGGATGCTGAACACAGGAATCTACTGAGGTTTCTCTGGTGGAAGAATGGAGACCTGACATCTGAACCTGCGGAGTATAGGATGACAACTCATCTATTTGGAGCCACATCGTCGCCGTCGTGTGCCATGTACGCACTCAACGCCACTGCAGACAAGTTCGAAGACACTCATGGCGAAGAGGCTGCTAACTTCATCCGAAGGAATTTCTACGTCGACGATGGCCTGATCTCCACTCCTGACGCAGACACTGCCATTCGCCTGGCGAGAAGCACCTCCAGCATGTGCAGAGAAGGCGGATTCAGGCTGCACAAGTTCGCATCGAATGATCCGGAGGTGATGAAGAACATCCCACCAGAAGACCGGTCGAAGAACCTGCAGAACGTGGAGCTGGGGAAGGAGAAGCAACCACTCCTCGAACAAGCACTCGGGCTGCTGTGGAATGCAAGTGACGACACGCTTCACTTCACAGTGGACCTGCCGAAGAAACAGCCGACAAGGAGAGGAATATTGTCAATGGTGAGCTCGGTCTATGACCCGCTGGGTCTTCTGTCGCCCTTCGTGCTGAAAGGGAAGAACATCCTCAAGCAGCTCTGCTGCAGTGGTAGCAGCTGGGATGATGTCATCTCAGAAGATCTGGAAGAGCTGTGGGAGGCATGGAAGAGCGACACAGAGAAGCTGCCTGAGATCACAGTTCCCCGTTGCTATGCTCCAAGAGACTTCGGGAAGGTCAAGCTCTATGAACTCCACCACTTCTCTGACGCGAGTGTGGATGGCTGTGCTCAATGCAGCTACCTGCGAATGATAGACGACGAAGGTGTCATCTCCTCACAGCTGGTAATGAGCAAAACCAAGGTCACCCCGAAACGACCTGTGACAGTGCCAAGATTGGAGTTGATTGCTGCAGTGATGTCAGCAAGGGCAAGTCGATTCCTGAGAGATGAACTGGACATCAACGATCTGAAGGAGTATTTTTGGACGGACAGCAAAGTAGTCCTTGGCTACCTCCTCAACGAATCCAAGAGGTTCCACGTGTTCGTAGCCAATAGGATTCAGCAAGTGCGACTCGCCTCCTCACCCGAGCAGTGGAGGTATATCAAGTAGAGGTGGCAAAATGTGGACCCGAGGACCCGGTCCAAAGAACCAGTCTGGACCCATATGGGTCCAGACCGGTTCCTGGAAAATTTCTGACGGGTCCAACCGGGTACTACCATAAACTATACATCTTGCACACCACACATTTTTGCAAAATATGAAGTGAATGAAGCGAATGTTTCTTTGCACACAGTAGCTCATAAGTATTCCCAGTGGGAAATAGGCTGTTTTACATGATGCAACTAATGATACATACAAGCAGTTTGTATTAATTGACTTTTGGGGAACGGGTCCAACTGGTTCCGATTCCAACTAAGACCGGGTCCGACTGGTTCCAGAAATGTCCAGCCGGGTCTGGTTCGAGTCTGGTTCCCAAATTTTTTATCTTTTGCCACCTCTAATATCAAGTCAGAAGAGAATCCGGCTGACCTGGCTTCACGTGGTCTGAGCGTGGATGAACTCAAGGACAATGAGTTGTGGTGGACCGGCCCATCTTTCTTCAGAGAGTCAGCTGACCTGCCGGCCGAAGAAGTGACCCATGAGGTAGATGAAGATGATCCTGAGGTCAAGCAGTCGAAAAGGGTCCTCGTCACACACGCCGACGCGGATCCAGTGAGTTACGATGGACTCCCGAAAAGACTTGAAAGATTTTCGAGCTGGTTCAGAGCGAAGAAATCACTCGCCATCTGTCTGAGGTACGTACGAGTTCTTCGGAGAAGGATGATGGAGCGACTTCGTCTTCAGCAGGGCCAAGTGAGCGAAGAAGTCGATGCTTCCCTGACTGATGCACCGATCACTGCCGCTGAAATGAAGGAGGCGGAACGAATCATCATCAAGTCGGTCCAAAATGATGCATTCAAGAAGGAGCTGAAGACAGCGGCAGAAAAGAAGGTGGCTGGAAAACAGAGTGACCTACACCGACTAGACCCGTTCGTGGGTCAAGATGGAATCCTGCGCGTTGGAGGACGCCTGCGCAGAGGCGACGTGTCTACAGCGGTCACTCATCCTGTGATCTTGCCGAAACGCGGACATGTGACCGACATGATCGTGGCTCACTTTCACCAACGCACACAACATGGAGGCAGAGACATGACGCTGGGAGAAATCCGTGTCTCTGGATTTTGGATAATCCGGGGAAGAATGGCAGTAGCGAGGCATATCCTGAGATGTGTGAAGTGTAAAAGGTTCCGTGGAACACTTCACAAACAGAAGATGGCGGACTTACCAGAGGAGCGTCTGGAACCAGCTGAGCCCTTTTCGTACACGGGTGTGGATTATTTCGGCCCCTTTTTCATCAGAGAGCGCCGAAGTGAACTGAAGCGTTGGGGCGTGCTCTTCACATGCCTGAACTCCCGTGCCATCCACATAGAAACAGCCAATTCATTGACTACAGACGCCTTCCTGAACGCCTACCGGCGTTTCGTTTGTCGCAGAGGACCAGTGGTACGATTGTACTGCGACAACGGAACAAACTTCGTTGGAGGAAGAAGAGAGCTGGAGACGGCTCTGGACGAGCTGAGTATGGACAAGCTTCGGCGTGAGCTGCTGAAAGATGAGTGTGACCTGGTGGAGTTCCGGATGAACCCGCCGCGCTCAAGTCACATGGGAGGCATCTGGGAGCGGCAAATCAGGTCAGCCAGAGCGGTTCTGACCAGTCTTCTTGATGGTCATGGTCAGCACCTTGATGACGAACTGCTCCGTACTCTGATGACTGAGGCCGAATCCATTGTCAATAGCCGTCCCCTATCCTACTGTAGCATGACTAACACTACCACTGTAGAGCCGATTACCCCTAGCCAGTTGTTGACTTTGAAATCCAAGGTAGTGCTAACTCCTCCTGGTAGATTCTGTGACTCAGACGTCTACGCTCGGCAGCGCTGGAGACGGGTCCAGCATCTGGCCTCCCTCTTCTGGACCAGATGGAGGAGAGAGGTGCTACCGACGCTGCAGGAACGCAGGAAATGGACTCGCGCCGTACCGAACATCGAAGAGGGCGACATCGTCCTGGTCGCCGACGACAGCGTTCCAAGGAATAGCTGGCCGCTGGGACGTGTCATCAAGACGTACCCCAGTGCAGACCGCCTCGTGCGGAGTGTGCAGATCCGGCTGGGCAAGGACGGTGCAGTGTACGACAGGCCCATTCACTGCCTCGTGCCAATGGTAAAGGCAGATAGCCGGAAGTGAACAGTAGAGAACCCGGGAGTCCCTGTCGGGGAGCCTGATATACTGTGGTGGGAAACTGTGGTTTCCTGTGTGTGCTGTGGTTGTGATTGGAAATTTGGGCGTCCCCAAATTTCGGGGAGCCATGTTACCGCAGCAGCCGCAGAGGGCGCTGGCGAGCCATTGTAGAGGGCATCACCGTCCAGTCATGGCCTCGGTTGTGCCGTGAGATATCAGCTGATCGTTACGTAGCTAACAGCTGATCGATGCGCAGAGGTCAAACGGGTCAAGCGGCGCAATGGAGGAATGGTGTTGTAAGTGTCTTTTATTATTATTTATATTGATTTATGTGTCGTTTTGTATTCATTTAACATCTGCTTATTTTCTGGCTTCTAATATCGACTGTTTTCTTTCAGAATTACGTACGAATATACAGCTACAAACTGACTGTCTCGAACAATCGATCACTGCGCCGAATTAAGACGAGCACAGACAAAGACGCTGTAACATGGACTTTCGTGAGACAAACACTCAAGGCGAGGAATTTTCCAAGTTACATATTGCAATGGTTTGACTTGTTATGCAACGGCGCTTATTCAAGACTTCTGTACAATGGTCATATTTCAGACAAAATCGCTTTGGAAAGATCATGTAGGCAAGGAGATCCGTTCAGTTGTTATATTTTTCTTTTAACCCTCGCCCGCACATGGGGGGGGGGGGGGTGGTTGCCACCCCCCCAGGCAGTCTTTCTGCTCTGCACTCAACATTTTTAGAGCTAGAAGGCTGATTTTTCGTATAGCTGCTCATCTATCCTTTCTTGATGTCCACTGAAAATTTCAAGTTTCTGTGATTTTTGGTTTCGGAGATATGACCTTGTTTTTCAGGTCATGTCATGACCCAAATGGCCAATTCTCAATATCTTGCGTTTGCCATGGGCCTTGTGAGCTTTTGACACCCTGATTTCGGCCTTTTTTGCCAGTCTTACCTCCCACCTATCATGGAACATGTTGTTCGACGATGTACAGGGGTCAAGGTCAGGGTCAAGGTCAACCTAGGTCATCTAAGATAATTGCGTTTTAGGCAAGCTGAATTTACTTTTTGTGAAGTTTTTTTTACTGCATTTTTGGTAAAAGCTTCTCAGATCATGATTTCATGTGATATGGACCCAAAAACAATCGGTGCACACATCAGTATACACACAGACACACACAGACATACAAACACATATAATTGACCTTGACCTAACTTGACCTGAAATGACCTCAGCAGCAAAATTCTGGTCGGATAGTGTGACAAAGAGGTTCTAGCTGGCTTGGCACCAGAAAACAGCATCGTCATCGGTATTTGATAAGCAGCGCACTTGATATCCAACGGTGACCCAAAACAGCAAAAATTTTTAGTTTGACCTGACCTGGAAGGTCAATGACTGACCTGAGAAGGTAAAACTGGGTATCATTGGATTCGTCTCTTCCCAAAGAATCTTTTTGGTCTTTACTGCTAAGCTCTATCTCCAACAGGAACGAAATGGCGCGGGGGGGGGGGGGTGGCAACCCCCCCCCCATGTGCGTTCTAGGATGGGAAAATGGCATGTGCGGGCGAGGGTTAATAATGGAATGTTTGCTGGAGCAAATACGGGACAATAAAAGCATAATAGGAGTCTTGGTGGGCAATACAGAATATAAGTTATCATGCTATGCAGACGATGCATTATGTTTTCTCGACGGTAGTGTCAACAGTTGTCGGGCTCTGTTTCATGACCTCGGAGTTTTTGCAAAGTACTCGGGACTCGAGCCAAATATAGACAAGACTGAAGCATTCTGGGCCGGGGCTAACGTGGAAGATAAAAGTACAATTTGTGATGAATTGCATTTCACGTGGGTCAAAAAGCTTAAGGTGCTTGGTGTGTATTTCGCAAATGACGACGAACAAGTTTTCGAGGAAAACTTTGAAAATAAGCTAAGTCAGGTGAAGGCTACAATGAAACAGTGGAAGCGGAGACTGCTAACTATTAAGGGCAAAATACTTATTGTAAAAACTTTACTACTCCCTAAGTTTACGCATATATTTACGTCCCTTCCAAAACCAAAAGATGCATTCATTCAAAAGCTTAGGCAAGAGTTTTTTGCTTTTATATGGGGTAGTAAGGTGGATAAAATAAAAAGAAAGAGCATTTATAAACCATATGGAAAAGGCGGATTGAGTATGACTGAGATTGAGTCATATATTGCGGCATTGAAAGTAACATGGGTTAGAAGATATATTGCCGAATTTCATATGTGGCAGACATTGTTCGAGCATGATATAAGTAACAATGAATTTATTTGGGATAGGAATGCTCGTTCAATGCAAAAGCTGGCTGCTAGAATAAAAGATCCCTTTTGGAAGGAAACATGTAACGCGTTTGCGGCTCTGACATCGACTATTAACATTGACTGTGAAGAGTTAGGTCGCTGCAATTTATGGTTTTCAAATGAAACTAAGTTTCACGAAAGTGAGATTTTGGAGTGGAGAAGAAAAGGGCTGCGTATTGTAGACGATATTCTTACACCGTCAGGCGAGATTCAGACATATGATCAATTCAAGGCCAGCTTTCATATTAAAGGCACGTATTTAGATTTTGAGGGGCTAGTAAAGAGCTTACCTAGAAGGTGGCGAAGTCAAACTAATAAAATTAAGCACCCAAGGCCGGTATGGCATCCATACGTAGCTTTTGTTATGCAAACTAATAGTGGTGCCAAACTTTTCTATGATAGGCTAGTTGCCAGTAAATACAAGAGAAGTTCAAACAGTTGGGAAGCCAAGTGGGAGATACAACTTGGAGATGTCGATTGGGGGGAAAGTTACATCTGTTTGTATAGGTCAACCCCGTCGGTTAGGCTGCAGATGCTACACTACAGAATTCTGACACGGACCGTGGCCACAAACATTCTCCTTTGTAAAATAGGGGTCAGGGAAACAGATATGTGTATGAGGTGCAAGACTTATCGAGATACAATAGAACACAGATTTTGGGAATGTTATCATGTGCGAGAATTCTGGACTACCGTCAAACAGTGGCTGGACTCTCTGGGCGCTTACGCTAATTGCGAGTTAACGAAGAAGACGGTTGTGGCATGCGAAACAGCCTACTCAATCACGTGGTTGTAGTGTGTAAAGATATTATAAATAAGGACGGCAGACTTAGCCTGGACCACTTCATAGCGCGTATTAGAATAGAGAGAGACATTGAGTTAGATATTGCAAAATGGAGTGGTACAACAGATAAATACGCTAAAAAATGGAGTGCTGTGTCGGAGGTTTTGCTGATATAAGAAAGGTTGCACCGCAATGTAGCACATGACGAATGACAGTGTGTATTCAATAAAAGTGAAAAAAAAACGCTACATCCATATAATATCGTCCGTAAGAAAGCTAAAGAAAGTTAAGCAGAGACTAGAGCCATATGATGTGAAAAGGAAATTTGATTCCGGCACTGTGTTGTTCATGCAGCTTCAATTAAAATGCCAGTTCGCCTCAGATGCGAAATGCCACGTGAAACAATGTCAGATATTGGATCAAGAATGTTACGGGCGGGTCCTAAGCAGGCTAAGTGAGGCTTGGACAACTATTACGACCTTTGTTATGAGACCGTTAGTGCACAAATCATCAAACACACCCTGCTCCAACTGAGCTAAGATTCTTGGATTTCTGAACAGTTTGATATCCTTTACATTTATCAGTTCATCCATCTGCTAAATGTCAATCGTCTTTCCCTGCACCTCTAACTTAGGACGACCACCATCAATATAATCACACAAATCTCAGCCTCCCCTCCACCTTCCCCCACCAGTACCGACGCAGTCACAATCGGCCCCTGGGCAGGAAGAACGAGATGTCGTCTCCGGTGCGTCCCCAGGTGGTCCGCTGCGTCTGGTACATGATCTGCCACACGATCAGCGCCACCAGCCAGACGGCTGAGCCCAGTGCCGAGAAGATCACGTATCTTTTGATCTGGTATTGTTCAGGAAACCTTGGAGTCCTGAATGCATACACGCAGAACCACACAGCATTCACAAGCCAGAGGAAGGGCAGCAGAAAGAAACCACCATAAAAATACTTCCGACAGATGGTAAGCTTCTCTGAATTTGGAGCCTTGGCAAGATTCATGACTCAGGCTTAGCTTCAGCTTGTGGTGCAGGCAAGGTTCAAGAATTCACAGCAATAACAGTACGCGCATTTCAATTTTCTCCCATTGACTTATAATGGGGAGGTCGCAAAATTGACCTGACCTTAGGTCATCGATATCAAAATTCTGAGATATACATTTTGTACATGCTATTGCTCTTAGCAATCGCTGAAAGTTTCAAAGCGATCGGTCACTCAATGTGGCTATGACAGACATTGAAACTTTTTATGAGGTGAGGTCACTTCAAGTGACCTGGTGACCTGACCTTGAATGACCTTGGTCTGAAATTTTCACAACATGTATAGAATTGATGTATGATAAGGTGTACCAGAAACGGCGGCGCTCCGCGCTGCCGTTTTTGAGATATTCGCGAAAAATCACAAGGGGGGGTGTTCAAACACCCACCCCCCCAGCAGGGCGCGGGTTAGGGGGGGGGGGGCTCTGCCGACCTTTGGTCCCATTCTTCCCATGCAACGCCCATAGGGCTAATGTTAAAATGCCAAAATCAAAGGGGGGCACGGTGCCCCGGTGCCACCCCCGTTCCGCCGTCTATGGTCGTCAGGTTAATTCATTTTCGACATGCGGCATGTGGTTACGGCAACGTTCAAATAAATCCCGCACGGAAAAAATAAGCGATTATGTAAACAAATCTCACCTTCTTACGCAACCTAAACCCTCAGCGAAGCTCTGGAGCTGATGATGAATATGGGATGTCACGTGAACGTGAAATGCGCTACACCTTTTTACGGCCAAATATAGGAATAGTGCACACAGTTCAGTAATAGCGCAACCGATTTCGGCAATTGTGCACACGTTTCAAAAGAAGAGCAATCAATTTAGAAGATAGTGCGTTCAAATTCAGTTAGCGGTAGGTTCAATTTCGTCATAGTGCAAGGTTTCGTTATGTGGCTTGATAGTCGGCGTCCAGCAAAGCAATTTAGGCGATGTTCAAGTGATTTCGCTGCTGGATTGGGAGAATGTTTTTGAAAGCCCCTATCTGTCTGTCAAGAGTAGCGTGAATTTTGGTCAAAGAGCTGCTCAAATGCAGTTTCAGCTCTCAGGAATTAACTTATCATTTGTCTCTCTCTAAGAATTCGGTGACACGGTCAAATGGCGGTCACGTGGCATTCAGGGCTTCTGAATCGGGTGCATAACTTCGGTGCTGGTTCAACAAGATCAGAAATGGCATTGATTCTTGTTATCGCTTTTCAGCATCGTGGCGAATTTGACTGAACAAAGCCGAAAAAAATATTGCTCATGCCGAATTTGAAAGCAACTGACGAATTATGTGCACTATGTGTTATATGATTGAAGCTAAGGCAGCCAGATGAAGCATTAAATAACTTCTACCCTTTGCATCAAGAACAGTGCAGCTGGCTACTTGACTGTTTTGCGTTGCTGACTGCCTACGAGTGTCATTAGAGGCTTAGGAAGCGTAAAATGTGAAATAAAAATGGTTGTTACTTAATTATGCAATGCCAGTCTTACTGAAGAGTGCCTAAATTACATGCGGCACTCCGAAATTGAAACGATCTGACGAATAATGTGCGCTATGTGTAATATGCCTGAGCCTGGGTCACTTAAATCTGCACTACGACGAAATGGCTGCAATATGACGAATATCGTGCCGCGATTCAATATATGAATGCACTACGCCGTACTGTCGAAATCGCCTGCACTATTTCTGAAATGTGTGCACTGCCGCCTAAATTGGGCGTTTTCATTAGATTCATTAAAATTTAATTAATTTCATTAGCGATAAAATTTCAGTCATTCAGTAAAATTTCATTAGCAGCTTGTTTGAACGGCAACACGCTACACTTGATGAACAGCAAGAGCGTTTTCAAAAATATTTTCTAGATGGGGCACCTAATTCACTTGAAGATTAACTAAATTGGTTTGTGGTACGCCGATTACAAATGCATATGACGAAGCAATGCACTCTGGCGAAACTGAAATCGCAACTACTGAAATGAATGCATCTAATTTTAAATTGCTTGCACTGTTTCGGAGCCGAGTGCACTATTACTGAATTTCATGCACTCGGCCGAAGTAACGGTGCCCTATGCCGAACTGTCGAAATGATTTAACTATTTCTGAACTGTGTGCACTATTTCTATATTTGGCCGTAAAAGGTGTAGAAGTTATTGGCGAAAAATGGGAGGGGGGGGGGGGCAGATTCTGCCCCCCCCCCCAGCGGGGCGCGGGTTAAGGAGCTTGTTTGTCTTGTTGTTGTTGTCTTGAGTTAAATGTCTTTTTTGTCTTGTTTAGCTTTTAAGCCGCTCAATGGTGTGTTAATCTGCTTGGTGTACGGCCCTCCAGGCATTAAGTGGTTGGTTGCCAACATCACAATAATCGATCTGCATTGATGAATACGTCTAATGGCTGTTGAAAACCACTGCCGAAATGTGCGCGCGAGCCCTATTCTCATTGCTATTGAGTCATTTTACAGGAGTGTCTCTGTTATTTAAAGTTATTACCCAAAAAGCACATAGGCTAACCAACCACTCTTTTGCTGGAGGGCCGTACGTAGTTCCCTGCCTGTTTCTTATTGCTCTGTAGGTATCTGCTTTATCCTTACCAAACAAATGAAGGCCCGCCACAGTCTAGTCAGTAGTCACAATCAATTCTGTATTTATGTATGTATGCTCTGAGTGAAAGGTGCACTGCACATGTTTGTGACTTAATGTGCATCTTGCATGCTTGCTGTTTCAGGATGAATTCCTAGATGTCATCTACTGGCTGCGACAAGTTCTTGGGATCATCATTGGTCTTGTGTGGGGCATTCTTCCCATGCAGGGTTTCTTGGGCCTAGCATTGTAAGTATCTTCACTTGTACAGTGTAACCTAGCCTTTCCAGCAACAAAATAATGAAACGGACTCTGCCTCATAAACATGTCAAAAGTACTTACCTCGCCTGAGCCAGACAGAACTACGAGTGCAAATGCATTGCATGGGTCGTATTTTCTGAGTTCCACCTCAACTTGGCTACTGAACTTAGTTTTAATGTAGGTAGGTAAAGGTGGGACAGTCATTCTAGTCTTTTTGCTTTGCCTCTTGGATAGTTTAATTATTTTTAAACAGTTTGTGTTCGTCTTTTTCAGGTTCTTCTTTGTCAGTAGTATTATAATATACATCTATTTCCAAAGTTTTCAAGGTGTCGACGAAGACGACTTTGGCGGGTTTTCAGAGCTGGTAAAGGAAGGATGCATGACGTCTTTTGCGGGGTTCCTGGTAAGTTTTTGCTGAAACTTTATTAATCGTTGTGCGCCTACCGGGCAATGCATTTTAACCCGGCAGGCGGTGGGCCTTCCGGCCACCTTCCGCGCGTTGGGAAGGGGGGGGGGGGTATTTTTTACCCACCCACCCCTTATCTCCGAAACTCTTGGACGGATCCGCGAAATTCAAACGGCGCTCGAAAGCCCTGTCAAATTTGTTGAGGGTAATCCAATTTCCTTCACCTCGGGTTCATCGATGACGTCACTGGTCAGGTCAAAGATAAAATGTTCTGCCATTCACGGGTCTTCTAGGGAATGCGCTATAACATCGAGTAAAACGCATTTTATCTTAAATCAGCGATAGGGTGTAAGTTGTATATTACATATGTTGCTATCAGAGGTCACTGATAATACCAGGTCAGGTCACAGGTCAGGTCACCAAGGGTCAGCACATGAACCCAATTTTACTAGGGCTGTGCGATGCATGTTTTATGGCTAGTTTTTCATTTCTAACTCAATGTTCTTGGTTACAAGACCATCAGAAACGGTTTAGATCACTTCCTGATGGAAGTCAGGTCAATGTCAGGTAAAAAAGGTCAAATTTTAAAGTTGATATTTTTGCGTAAAGTGGGTATTGATTCGATGCGACTCGTCACGGCGAGTCTAATGGTGTTCTTTGTTTTGAGCTAAGTGGTGTCGGTATGGGCTGTCACATATATTCCGTAAATTAGCGTCGCCACGGGGGGGGGGGGGGGCAAGCGGGGCAGCTTGCCCCTCCAACCTCGGACCGGGCACCCCCTGAGATCGATACAGATCCGATGAGATTTTGGAGTCGGGGAAAAATGGGGGGGGGGTACCTTTCTGAGAATGCCTGTGAGGTCAGACTCGGTTGGAGCGTGCAGTTCAAACCAGAGTCTGACTCGCAGTCGCCAAAATCTTCCAGACTCCGAGTCCAGACTCGGAAATGACAATGCTGTGATTCATTCCATGTTCCTAGTTCGTTCTTTATTACATTTTACAGCTGATTTTCATAAGTTTTGGAGTGCTGACACAATTTTCGTTCAAAGCGTGAAACGAAATCTTCGGGGCCTCTCTCAACTCTCGTCAAATGTCTGCGACAGGCTCAAGTACCGTACAATTGTCGCAGGGCTCATGAGCTTGCTTTAAACAAAGGCTCCTAAGGAGCTCCACTGAGCCGTAAAGAAGCTTTCAGACTTCAAAGGGCCCAAACCGGCCTCTGAAAGTCCCACTGGTGTCCATGTTCTCTCAGGGCCTATACAGGGATCTTTGAGCCTTCGAACATTTCTGAGAACCTTAACTGGCTTCTGATAGTTCAGCCAAACTTTTGAGGCGACACTTTGCTAACCTCAAGCCGGCATCTGAGGGGTCACGGCTCACGTGTCCCTCTGAGGTCCGCAACACATGTTTATTATGTCCCTACGTAGGGTCCTTAGGGATTCGACACAGACCCCGAGGGTTCACACCGTTATCCGAGGGCTCCAGGCTCACCCTGGGCCTAGTCTCTTAGCGCCCGCCGCCCACACTGGCTTCTGAGGGCCCCACCTTGGGATCGGAAAGCCCTAAAGCACCACGTACACGTAAATATTTGAGGTGACCCACGCCGATCTCCGGGATCCTAAGCATGCTTCTGAGAGTCAGCACTGACCCTGAGTGACCTGAAATGGCCTGGAAGTCCCAAACCTATCTCTAAAGGTTTAGCTACACTATGCGGGATCCTAGTCCGTGATCTGCGTTTTGTCGGGTTTTGCGGGAAATCGGTACGCAGGTCAAGTTCAGCTGATAGGAAATACACAGGGTCGGCTACACTGGGGTCACACAGATTCAGTCAAGGAAATCCCGGACGTTCAGTACAGGAAAAATGCCGCATAGTCAGGACGGTCAGGATGTTCCGTACCGATATAAAGTTCAAAGCTACGAACTTTTTTGCAGAATCTGCGAGATTGCGTGATATGAGACAGTTGTGGGCGCACTTGGTGGCGCACCGTATGAATCCAAGTGACGTAAATAATAATTGTTTCTTTAATTTTCATCTGTTTTTGATGTTTTATTAACAAAATAAACTATTTATCGATAAAATAGTATAGAAGGTAGCAAAGTTAAGCGTTTGTTGCGAAACCATTTATTAATTGTTATTATTACGGCAGCGTACAATAATTCACGGCAATTCTGGAAAATCGCAGAAACCGATGTCAAGGGAGTCTCGCAATCACGGATCTGCAGATCACGCACGTAATTTCCTGGACGGTCACGCATAGTGTAGCTCAGCCTTAAGGGATCCCTTGCCGCTATGCCGTACGTAATTTTTGGTTCTGTTTGACAGTTTTTGTTCGCGCTTGCAGCGCTTCCCTTCACACGAAAAACGAGAAACTTTTGTTCACACTCGAGTGAACATAACACTTCCTCTCACTGGAGCAAAGATGAATTACTTCCGATTCACACTTCCGACACTCACGTCTCACTCTCCGCCGAATGCCCAACTTAGCTATGATAGGCGGCTGGGATAAGTCCTATGCATTTCACGTAAAACCTCTGCATGCATGCGTGAATGGAGGTTTTAGCAGGGGATCCGATTAAATGGAGCGTTTTTCACCTTTTTCTGGGTAATGATCATGAGCGTCGAGCGTCTGCACAGGGGCCCTCTGCAGTGCGTCGGCAATCGCAGCCACTATATGTATAGGTACTATAATGAAATTTCAAAATTTCGAATTTTTCTTAAAAAAATACATGTCATAGCTAGAAGGAAACCTTTGTCACCATCGGATTCCTCGCACCACTGCGCATCGAATGATAGGTAAAACGAGTTAGTAAAGACTGGGGAAAGGCAAGTTTTAACACAAAAGTTGATTTTGCCCCCCCCCCCCAACCGAAAATCTCTGGCGACGCCTATATTTCCGTTCTTTTTAAAAAGAAAAACTTTTTGGATTTTGTTTTACTATTATATTCCTTTTTTGGTGGGGGGTCAAAATTTGAAAATTCACAATTTCGAGACAACAGTTTAGTACCCCTGGTAATTCTACACCTCTTATGTCTTAAACGTTTTCTGTATCTTCAAAGCTATAGGCCTGACAAGTGACAGACAGCTCTTCTCGCGAAACCTTTTTTTTGGGTCGAAAACGGCAGAACATGAGGCCACTCTGACAGATGGAGCTTTTCCAGGGAAGGTGGTGGGGCAAAAAGTCGTCAAAACCACAATGTCCGATTATAAAGTTGAATGAAATGCCACACTGAATCAATCCCTATAATTACAGACATATTATTTTGCATTAAACAGACATTTCAAAGCTCTTCAATGCGAAAAAGATTAATTTGCAAAGCAACAAAGTCTTAGAAATCACCTAAAGTTGGTGGGGCTAAACGCTCATTGGTGGGGCAAAATACAAAGTTGGTGGGGCAGCCGCCCCACCAACTGTATAGGAAGCTCCGCCCCTGCACTCTGACATCATTTGCGGCGATCCTATCAAAGTATTTGGAAATTTTTTGGTCACAATGTGCAAAATTGATGCCAGGGAGAGTACTGAAAGTTTGGTGACGATCGGCGCAGCGGTTCTGGAGATAGGGGAAAGTTGGGTAATATCGGCCAGTAGGTAATATCGGACAGGCAGTTATCTTCTGAACTCTCCCCCAAGTGCATACGCAAATATTTTATTTGGAAAAAAAGATAGCCCTGGATTTCCTTTGTCACCACCTCCTCTCGCAGGCAGTTTGCCGCTAGGTTGTCATATTTTTTTTACGATAATCACCATTTGTCCTTCCGTCCATACAACTTATTAATTACCTGTTATCGCAGAGATAAAGAAGTTGCAACTGCCAAGTTGTACATTTTCCACTTACCTGAACATTTTTGTTATCGATTATGGCCCAACTATCTGTGTTCAATGTGTTTGTTGCTTCCATTTTGGCGCATTTTGAACGGCCTACGTGTTTGCTATTTATTTATTTATTTATTTATTTATTTATTTATTCGATGTCATGGAACAACAGGCGAATTGACGCCCAGTAACAGTCCATAGCAGTTATACGTTCGGAGCAGTGTAAACATTGCCTTTAGTCTTTCGTCTCTTACACATACAATCCCTCGATATACCAACCATATCTATCACACAGTCCATACAGTACATGCATAACACAATAAATACAGTCACGCGGTTCACACCCGGTTCACACCAGGACTCACATGTTTTGTATATGTCGTCTTACTTTAGCCCGAACATCCCGCATTGAGTCGTGAAACAAATCCAAATCTGTTTCTCGAACATAAATTCATTTATGATAGTGGGTGCCCTAACAAAAAGCGAACCTTTCATAGTGTCGACCCGCGCAAATGGTACATTCATGACACCACGAGCTCCTTCAATCCTCCTTGTAATTCTTGGAGCAGCATACAGCGGAAACCGTGCCAATAGTACATGTGAGTCGAGGACACCTTTGTACAGTTTTTCCACAAACATGATATCGTATTGATGGCGTCTTTTCTCTAATTCAGTTACGTTAAACATTTGGAGCAAACGAGAATAATCAATATCGGATGGTATCGCGCTTCGATTTACATAAAAGTATAGCCATCTGAGAAAGTGATACTGTATCTTTTCTACTCTATCTAAGTGCGATTTTGCCGCACCACCCCATATGACACAACAATATTCTAATATCGCACGAACATTTCCATAGAAGGCGGTCAAAATTGACTTCCAGTTTACTATGCCAATTTTTGATTCAGACTGCATCGCCCTCATAAGAATGCCGTTCATTTTGTTTGCCCTAGACACAATAAAGTCAACATGATTACAAAACGTGAGTCGTCTGTCTAAAACCACCCCCAAGTCCCTAATTGTGTGCACGATTTCCAGGCGAGTGTCACCAATCATGTATTGACAAGTAAGGGGGTCACTTTTTAAGGTAATACAGAACTGCTTGCACTTGGAGGGATTCAATTTCAAGTTCCAAGTTTTCGACCAATTATAAAGTCTCCTAATATCCCCTTGTAGCCGTGCAGTATCTGTCAAATCTGAAATCTCTGAGTACACCTTGATGTCATCCGCAAACATTAAGCATTTTGTTTGGACAAACAATGGATAATCGTTAACGGACACCCATCCGATATTACCCTATGGGGGGGCACTGGCGGATCCAGGCTTGCGTTTTTTGGGGGGGGGGGCCAACTCATGCAGGAGCCAAACCTAGGGTACCCCCAAATCCTGTTTTCTCATCGGATTTAGGCCACTTATTTTTCGTCACAGCCCTGACACTATGAATTTTTTTAACTAAAAAGAAAAATATATAAATGGTAGCCCACCCGACCCATGCCTTTATATTACTTTGTAAACACTCACCATTGTTTTTATCGACCAGTTAAAGGGACCCTCCCACCTTAACATTAGATTGGAGCTGAGATAGCCAAAATGGGGTCCCTGGCTCACAATTACCGGTTTCGGCACGCACTCACAACATCGAGAAATGCCTTAAATCGGAAATATTGAATTTCAAAATTGCAGCATTTTGATTGAGAGGGGCTAATGCTTTTGGATACCCCTCTGAATGTGTGACGTCAGCGGAGATCTAATGATTTTTTTAATATTTTACTAAAACGTTTGGTAGCATGCGGTGGTATAGGCTGCTTTGCGCGCAACAAATGCCGCACTTTCAAATAAAGTCGCTAGGAACAGCAGCGGATATCCCAAAAAGTAAACAAAAATAAAAGTCTAATCTCTTGAAAACCGGTGAATATTTTTCGATAAAATTTGGTAGATATTCGTTTTCGCCCTTTCTGAACCTAGCGACATCACTTTCATGCCAATTCATTAACTTTTTTGAAGGTGGGAGGGTCTCTTTAACCCGCTTCGAGTCAGTGCTTGGGTCCCTTTGCGGGCCGGGAGGTGGTAAAACAGCCCTGTCTAACTCGGCTCCTGGGCCACGCCCTGATTGAACTATGTTTCATTATCGTTTGGGGGAGGGGGAAAACGGGCCACTTTAGGCCTCTGGGAAGGGGGCATGGCCCTAAATGCCCCCTCCCTGGATCCGCCAGTGTAAGAAGAGACCATTGGAGCTGCAGTTGGGTACCTCAGACATCAGGGTACGCCCTCAGATGTATGTATAGGACTCGCATGGAGACCTCTTGTGCTATAGTGTACTGAAAGGACCCAAAGGAGCCTGTCTATATGGGCTCCCGGAGATAGACGTGGGCCCTCAGGAGCCCGCCAGAGCCCCAATGAGGGATAAGTGAGGGATACCAAGTGCCTGCAATTGCATATTGCATAAGCCATAACGCCTTTACAAATCAATATATTATGCATCAGTGGCAGATCCAAGGGGGTCACATGGGTCATGACCCCCTTGGTGCCCGGGGGCACCACAGGCCTGTCAGGGGCACCACCGGCCTAGTAGGGGCACCACCAGCCCGCCAGGGGCACCACAGGCCTAGCAAGGGCACCACGGGCCTGTGAGGGGCCCCACAGGCTTGTCAGGGGCACCCCAGGTCTGTCAGGGACACCAGAGACCTGCCAGGGGCGCCGCCGGCCTCGCAGGGGCACCATGGGCCTGTCAGGGACACCAGAGGCCTAGCAGGGGTACCATAGGCCTTACAGGGGCACCACCGGCCTTGCAGGGGCACCTTGGGCCTGTCAGGGGCACCACAGTCCTGTCAGGGCCCAGGGGCACCAGCGGCCTAGCAGGGGCACCACAGGCCTGCCAGGGGCACCACCGGTCTAGCAGGGGCACCATGGGCCTGTCAGGGGCCCCACCGGCCTCGCAGGGGGCACCACCGGCCTCGCAGGCATCACGGCATCACGCAGGGGCACCTTGGGCCTGTCGGGGCATCACGGGCCTGTTGGGGGCACTTTAGGCTTGTCAGGGGCACCACAGTCCTGTCAGGTCCCAGGGGCATCAGCAGCCTAGCAGGGGCACCCTAGGCCCGCCAGAGGTACAGCCCACCGCTAAAGTAATGTAGGGTTTTACCAAACTCAACGGTTGGCTTTGACTGGCGATTGTTTAATGCGAAGTGATTGAAAAGAAGATGTCAATAGCTTAAGTTGCAGCTGCAAGGCCTAGCAAGGGCACCACGGGCCTGTCAGGGGCACCTCAGGCTCCCGTGCCCCCCCCCCCTCCCCCCCAGATCCGCCAGTGATGCCACACCACGCGAAACACCGCCAACTACCAGCTGCCGCGCCATAAACACGTGCCAACAACAGTCTTTTTTTTAAGGTCGACTCCGCTCGCGCAACTTTTGACTGACCCTCACTGCTACTATATTGCTTCCATATTATGCTGTGGAAAGCTTTACTTCACCAAGTGGCTAAAAACCTCCATCAAGGTATATTTTCTTAGCAATTTTTCTGGCGTTTTGGGGGGGGGCCAAACAGGCCACTTTAGGCCTTTGGGGGGGGGGGCATGGCCCCCGTGCCCCCCCCTGGATCCGCCAGTGTGGGGGGAGGTGTTTGAACCCCCTCCCCCTCTTCTAACTCGGCTCCTGGGCCACAGAGCGACACGCGGGAGGTGGCGTTCGAAAGAGTAAGAAGCCAACGCATAACTCTGGGACCAATATCAATATCAAGACTCTTGGGATCCATTTGGACGCCCGTCCGTAATTTGCTGCTGCTGTCCGATAATACCCAAGTAACTTTTTTTTAACCCTCGCCCGCACATGCCATTTTCCCATCCTAGAACGCACATGGGGGGGGGGGTTGCCACCCCCCCCCCGCGCCATTTCGTTCCTGTTGGAGATAGAGCTTAGCGGTAAAGACCAAAAAGATTCTTTGGGAAGAGACGAATCCAATGATACCCAGTTTTACCTTCTCAGGTCAGTCATTGACCTTCCAGGTCAGGTCAAACTAAAAAATGTTGCTGTTTTGGGTCACCGTTGGATATCAAGTGCGCTGCTTATCAAATACCGATGACGATGCTGTTTTCTGGTGCCAAGCCAGCTAGAACCTCTTTGTCACACTACCCGACCAGAATTTTGCTGCTGAGGTCATTTCAGGTCAAGTTAGGTCAAGGTCAATTATATGTGTTTGTATGTCTGTGTGTGTCTGTGTGTATACTGATGTGTGCACCGATTGTTTTGGGTCCATATTACATGAAATCATGATCTGAGAAGCTTTTACCAAAAATGCAGTCAAAAAACTTCACAAAAGTAAATTCAGCTTGCCTAAAACGCAATTATCTTAGATGACCTAGGTTGACCTTGACCCTGACCTTGACCCCTGTACATCGTCGAACAACATGTTCCATGATAGGTGGGAGGTAAGACTGGCAAGAAAGGCCGAAATCAGGGTGTCAAAAGCTCACAAGGCCCATGGCAGACGCAAGATGTTGAGAATTGGCCATTTGGGTCATGACATGACCTGAAAAACAAGGTCATATCTCCGAAACCAAAAATCACAGAAACTTGAAATTTTCAGTGGACCTCAAGAAAGGATAGAGGAGCAGCTATACGAAAAATCAGCCTTCTAGCTCTAAAAATGTTGAGTGCAGAGCAGAAAGACTACCTGGGGGGGGGGGGGGTGGCAACCACCCCCCCCCCCCCCATGTGCGGGCGAGGGTTAAATCGCTGCGCTCCAACGCAACACCGGAACCTCAGCAGACTTTCTAAAAACAAAGTTTTGGGCTTTCTACATATATTTAAATGACTCCCAGTTACATAAAAATGATAACCTTCATGTTACGATGGCTTGAAGTTACCCGTCCGATAATACCCAATTTTCCCCTATATCGAAAAGTTTGGAGGGGGGGGGGGGGCAAAAAATAGCCCACCCCCACCAGGGCGCGGGTTATGGTTCGGTCAGAAGTCAGAACGGTACTCCGCAAAAATCACGTGTCTTGCGTCACAGCTGAGCATGTACATTAGAGATGTCATTTGGATACCAACCTTTTGGTATATCAATGGTGTGAAGTGCTTGAGCGAGGAACATAGCGAGAATAGATACGTGAAGAATCATTGACCTTTTCCTCGAAAATGTAAAAACAATGCCAAAAGTTATATTGAATGCGGTGAGCTTTCGGCTACAAGCCTTCGTCAAACCAACAAAATGACACAATACAAAATTCAAAATTCATGTCCACATGCAACACTCTAGAACTGAATTTTTAAACTGCCATTGTCGATACTCGTGCTTGTTTATGGAACAAACCTATCACTCCGCTAAAATCCAAGTAGACATAATGGATTGGATAAAATTCACGTATCTTTTGGTATATCGATACCAAACCGATATCAACTTGGTATTTGGTATTTCACGGCCAGTGGATTCGGTATTTTGTTGGTATTATGAACCCTCACTAATGTAAAACAGGCTGAGAATTTGGACTATATAGTTGGTATTTTCCTCATATTCCCAAGTCGGTTTGGTTTCGGTATTTTTCCATGGATATTGTTGGTATTTGGTTTGGTATCGGTATCTCGATTTTCCGTAATTGACATCACTAATGTACATGGTACAGGGCTTACTGTCGCCCTCGTTCGCTTGATGCCCCAAAAAGCCTCTTACTGATGCATAGCTTAGCACATATCATGTCCGATTATTCATCGTGTTTCGGGAACGACCGTGACTCAATTTTTTGTTATGGTACAAACTTAAGCAATTAGTCGAAGTGAACAATCATCGATTAAAGACATCAGTATATCAACCTTGCCATGCGCTGTTAATATATGCTTGGTACCTATTATACCCTCCTTGCAACGTCTACAATCTGCATGTATTTATGTATGCTATATTTTTATCTTTTCTTCACATGACATGACCGGACTTTTTTGTTTTGTTTTCTGACTAACTGTTGTCACTTGGCAGGTGACGTGGATCATCACCTACTCGGGGCTTCACTATGGCTGACTTCATGAAATGTTCCGAAATGCGGAACTGCTTATTTCTATGAAGTTCAGCGTACGCTTATGAGGGCGTGCGAGTGCAACCTTGTGTTCAAGAAATGTGCTATATCTAATCCTTCTTTACATTGCGCTGCTTGTTTCGGGTTATTGCTCTTTAGGTACCAGTTGATCTGCGTTTTGTTTTTATAAGTTGGCACTGAAGTGTAAAATGCAAGTTTTATCAGCAGTGTTTTACGCTTATATCGATTTGTAAATAGATGCAACGTATGCGGAGCACAATTTTCCGTTCTTCGTCATTTTGTGGGAATTACATTATCTATTGTGTTCCCTGAAAATAATGGTTAATTTAAATACAATTAGTATACTGTTCCCTTATCTCGCTGCCATGCCTGGCTCGCTTTCGTTTTCGTTTCGTTTCGTGTACTGTTGAGACCATCCACACCGTGGCTATTCGAGTCTCCCGTCATACATGTTGTAAAAGCAAAGTGAGGCTAAAATAGCGATAAGTTGTTCATACACATAATACCACACTACACACGATAAAACATATACTGCGATAAAAACATAATAAGATAAGTGAGATGAGAAGTGATACATTCCCTTACTGCCAGTCTGAAAGCACGGGAGGTCGGCGCGTCGCGGGCGGCGCGCGGCAGACCATTCTAGGCGACCGCCGCACGGTAAGTAAAGGCCTTCTGGCTCGAGGCCAGCCTGCAGCGCTGCAGTTGCAGGTCGCCGCCCTCCGAGCCGCGGGTGTCCCGGGTCGACACAGCGCTGCGGGGCACCAGGAGCTCCTGCACGCTGGATGGCGCGTCGTCCGCCCGCAGCAACCCCCACACCTTTGCGACGTCCCGGTGCGCCGGTCACAGGACAATTTGCCGAACTGCGTTTTGCCGAATGCTTATTCGCCGAATGTCAATATGTCGAATGCATTTTGCCGACGTGTCATTTTGCCGACGTGTCAAAAAGGCGAAGTGCGAAAAGTCGAAATATAATTTGCCGATATGCCTTTTTGCCGACGTGCAATAAGTCGAAAATGTCAACTTGCCGAAATGCTAATTTGCCGAAATGTCAATTAATCGAAATGTCAATTTGCCGAAAAGTCAAGTAGTCGAAATGTCAATTCGCTGAAAAGCTAATTTGCCGAATGTAAATTTGCCGAAATGTCAATTAGTCAAAATGTCAATTTACCGAAAAATCAATTAGTCCAAATTTCAATTTGCCGAAATGCCAATTAGCCGAAATTAGCCTAATCTAACCTAACCTAACAATTAACATCACCCGTAAGTATTAACTTTAGGACCGACCCACTTTTCAAAGGAAAATTTTACACATTCTTCCATTTTTTGAGCTCCTAAATCCTGATATGATACCTACTTACAAGTTCTATGTCACCAAAATATAAGAAAAACATAGCCAAACCTTACCTAACCTGACCTACTGATTTTTGCCTACCCGTGTATAAGGAAAAAGTTACACTTGAATAGATTGCAGACAATGATGAGTCATATATTTTTAGGTTAACCCTCGCCCCGTTGGGGGGGGGGGCATTTTGGCCCCCCCTGTTGTTTTTCCTGAATAGAAAGAAAACTGCGGCGCGCAGCGCCGCCAAATTTTCAGTACCTTCCCGGGCATCAATTTGACACCTTCACACCAAATTTCAAGTCTTAGGTCACCTTAGGTCAGGAGTTATTGAGGTCAAACTGAGGTCATGTTCGAGCAAAAATGATCAAAAAACATGCAATCTTGAAACGCTCACCAAATTTACAGTTATCAAGCAATTTCAAAGTTCTTTATATGGTCTAGTAGGCAAAAAGCGGCGCTACAAAACTGCTATCTCGGATTTTCAAAATTTTGGGTTTTTGACAAAAAAAAATCAAAAAATTGTTTTTTTTGAAAAACTAAAAAAATCCAAAATTTTTCCGAATTTCGAAAAAAACCGGAATATATGTGATAGTCCCAGCGCTCTTCTATATACATACCAAATTTCAGATCGATATCTCGTTTTTTGGCCAAGTTATAGCGAAAAAAGTGTTCAAAAATGATGACGTCAAATTTTTGAACTCAATTTTTAGCGATTCTAGACCACGTACGGCAAAACAAAGACCACCATTGAACTCCCCGTGACGAGCTGCATCGATTCAATACCCATTTTATGCAAAACTATTAACTTTGAAATTTGACCTAATTTGACCTGACCTTGACCTGACCTTGACCTGAACTTGACCAAAACGTGACCTAAGCTGGCCCCAAAGGCTGCCTGACCCACATAATCGCATTTGTCATGTAAAATGGACCATAAAACATGTATCACACGAGTCACGACACTTTCATATTGTGACCCCCCCGTGACCTGACCTCTGTGACCTAACCTGGTATCAGTGACCTCAAATAGCAAAATATGTGTTTGAAGAATATTTCCCCATCGATGATTTTCAATGAAATGCATTTTACTCGATTTTACAACGCATTTCTTGACCTGACCTGTGACGTCATCGGTTTGACCTAGGTCAATAAAATTGGGTCACAAGGTAGTTCCTTGATAGGGCTATCCAACACCGTTTGCCGCTTGTCGCTAGGTTGCGTGGTTCTCGAGATCTTAGGGGGGGCAAAATGCCCCCCCCAACGGGGCGCGTTGCTCGGCGGAGCTCAACGGGGCGCGGGTTAAGTGGTTGTCAACCATGTTTACTGGGTGGGGCACTCAGAGTCGTCGGTGTGGGGCCCTCAAAAGTCACCGGTGAGTGGCCGTCCGATGCGCAGGTCCCGTCTGAGGCCGTCAGAGGCTAAGGCGTTGACCCCTCAGAGCCGCCGATATATGGCCTTAAAGGGACCCTCCCACCTTCAAAAAGTTTATGAATTGGCATGAAAGTGATGTCGCTCGGTTCAGAAAGAGCGGAAACGTTTATCTACCAAATTTCACCGAAAAAATATTCACCGGTTTTCAAGATATTATACTTTTACTTTTGTTTACTTTTCGGGATCTCCGCTGTTCCTAGCGACTTTATTTGGAAGCAATACGTGTAGTTTGGCAGCTGAAAAAGCGGCACTTGTTGCGCGCAAAGCAGCATATACCACCGCGTGCTACAAAACGTTTTAATCGAACATTTAAAAATCGTTAGATATCTGCGCTGACGTCACACATTCAGAGAGGTACTCCTATGCATTAGCCCCTCTGAATCAAAATGCTGCAATTTTGAAATTCAATATTTCCGATTTAAGGCATTTCTCGATGTTGTGAGTGCCGAAACCGGTAATTGTGAGCCAGCTGCCAGGGACCCCATTTTGGCTATCTCAACTCAAATCTAATGTTAAGGTGAGAGGGTCCCTTTAAGAAGCACTGGTTTCGGGACCTCATTCAGGGGTGCCGGTTGCACTCAAGAGGTGGCAGTGTGGGGCCCTCAGCTAGGCACCGCACAGTGTGGCCGAACACCAGTTTAGCGCGAATTTAATCCCAGCGACGCTCGGATCCACTGAAAACGGTTCTCTGGTTCCAAAACTGACACTTACCCCTCGCCGGACTTATTGGTTTTCAAAATACGCGCCGGCCGAAGGGGGGGGGGGGGTTGGTACGACCCCCGTCGCTGTTTCGCCCCTGATGGAGCTAGAGCCCCGCGGAAAAAAAAACGAGCGTGTGCGCCGTTACGAGACGCAGCGACTGGTATCCGATTTTAAGGTCAACCTGTGACCTCTGAGGTCAGGTCAAGTGACCCAGGCGTGGATTCATTTTGTATTAATAACTTCGCGAAAAAAATGCCGCAGAGCCGCAATTTTGGTATCATCATGTTCGCCTCACTAAGGCGCGTCGAATGATATAACTTTTTGTTCGGCTGAAGTTAACTTAAGGTGTTGACCGTGGGTCAAGGTCAGGTCAGAGTCCTCCAGATCACGAAGTTGGTTGAAGGAGGTCATGTTGCATATCATTCGATTCGGCAAGTCTTCCTGAGTCCATTGGTGGCTTTTTCGACTCGCTAGCTCAATTTAATCGGGAGTTATTGACGAAAAACTCTTATTACCCTAGTGACGTCATAAATGACGTCACGTAAGACCAACAATGCATAAGTGAAGCATCGGACCTTGCAAGGAGTGCATGAAATCACGACTTCGTGTGCTTGAGATAGTTTATTAGGCTGGAGCCTGTCCGGCCGCGCCGCCCCCGACCTTGGTCAGGTCACATAGGGCGGCCGACTAGACATGTTCAAAGCTGAGTTGACGGCAAATAGGCAAAAACTGGCAGCTGAAACTTGCTTGCTCATGTTCAGAAAGGTGCGGAGAGTTCAGCAATGCCCTATTCGTCTTATCCATTTTTATCCATTTTGACATTTTTCAACTTCTGTATTAAATGCTATCGTGAGAACGATACACATGCAGGGCTCTTGTTCTAACTCATTAAACTCAAAAACTATTCATTGAAAAGTTACTATGATAGCAGCAATAGCTTCATCATGAATTGTGCTATCCGGTGATATGCTATTTTCTCATATATCTTCTCGAAACTTCCGTAAAATTTACGTTGAAAACTGGACATATTTATCAGTACCATAGCCCGATTTTAGGAACCGGAGCGTGGGTCTACTTTCGGCAGGGATATAAGTCCTCAAATGGTAAAGTGGCTTAAAAATAAGTTTCTATCCGATAACTTCAGACAATTTCCTACCCACTGATAGGTATAAATAACAGTTTATCGAAAGTCGGGTTTTTGATTAAATTCGCGCTAATCTGGTATTCGGCAAGACCGCGCGGCGGCGGGATTCGAGCCCCCCAGTCGCCGACGTCGGCATGTTTACTGGGACAACACGCCAAAAGCAACAGCCGGTGATGGGATTCGAACCCATTGTCATTTGAACGCGAGGTTAGTGCGCTAGCCACTATACCACGCAGCCAGATAGAGAATTCAGTTTGTTTTGTTGGGTTATGCCCTTTCGGTCTGACAAGACCATTTCAGAGCCGGAAGGATGATTGGTCTTCTTGACGAGCACCCTGGGTCCAGTTCATATAGAGTCCCTGGTCCCATTGCTGTTACGTGACACTTATTGGAAAGGGCGACCCCACAATGGATTCATATAGCCACTCTTACACACCTGCACCAACGTTTCCCAAAGTGTCCCTTTGATTAGTGGCACTTTGGCAAAGTGACACTTGCCGACTGGCCTTTCTATATGAACTGGGCCCGGCCCTGGTGAGTTGCCGTGGCTGAGCCTGACCAAAGGATAGGCCGAGCAGCCCCCAAGCACTCACCGCACCCGGCTACGGGCGAGCTCGGCTTACGGGCAATCCCAAATGGGATAAAGTTTCCCGTCCAGTCCGGATCAGGGGGTTGCGGCGTGGAGGAAGATTTGAGTTTTCTGAGGATATTTTGAATACAGAAGCTCTTTATGAAACATGAAACATGTATTTTATATTATTTTAACGGTCAAAACAGCGGCCGATGTCGGTCCGACGTCGGCCCGACGTCGGCTGGACCTCAGCAATTGATCTCGGTCCGACGTCGGCCCGACGTCGGCTGGACCTCGGCTGGACGTCGGAACATGCGGGCATATCCGATCCGACATCCAGCCGATGTCGTGCCGAGGTTGGACCGACGTCGGGCCGACGTCGACATGCCGATGCCGAGTTGCCGACGTCACCCCGACGTCGGCCGACGTCGGGCCGACGTCGGCATGTTTACTGGGTGCCTACCCGGTTGACCTGACCTTGACCCTGACCTATGCTTGACTGACCCCTATATGGGGCTGACACTCTTGTAGGCCTTATAAGATGGATTGTGCACCGTTTTGACAAAGTTTATGGCGAGAGGCGCCCATTGCGAAGTTCTGAAGTCCATGCTACTGAAAGCCCGATTTCAGGTGTTTGACCTGACCTTGACCCGACATGTGACCTCAAAATTCAACTTTAAAGTACTCATCTGAAGCGTCTCGTCGCGCTCTTTCGTTTGCCGCCTCGTGCGTTTCGCTGCGCCTATTGGTTCTCGAGTTATCGGCTGGGGGCGTTTAACGCCCCCCCCCCCCCCCAGCAAACGGTGGGTGGCGAAATACCCCAGCAACTGCCGGGTTAACAAGGCAGGCTTCCGTTTCACGCTAAGAACATTAATTTCCAGGTTCGATTCTTTGTTTCGCTACTAGAGGGGGTGGGGCGTCTTTCCCACCCTGGGCATCTTACCCCACTCTCCCCTACCCCCAAAACCCCCCTAAATATTGACCTAGAGCAACCAAATTTGCACAGGGGCGAGAACTCCAGGGGGCCCACCTACCTACCAAATTTGGTGTTTCTAGGTGCCATAGGAGCCAATCGCGAGGGGGGTCGCATCGACCCCCCCCCCCCCTGCCAGGCCGTGTTATGAAAAATGCCCTGCCAGGGCGAGGGTTAAGAGCCCCACACCGGTTTTTAGTGTCCCTTGTCGGCCTTCCGGCTTCTCAGGGCCTATTGGCGACCTCTGAGGGCTATAGCAAGTATACTTGCCGGCCTCTGAGGGCCCTTACCGGCCTATCAGGGACCAGCAGCTCTAAGGGTTCCACACACGCCAGCGATGACCCCCTAAACCAATCAGTTGAAGGCCCCCACAACGGCGCATGCAAGGGCCCTCACCGGCGGCTGTGATGGCCCCACACCGGTGCACCGGTTGATATTTTTGGCGCGTTGTCCCAATAAACATGCCGACGTCGGCCCCGTCGGTCCAACGACAAACGATCTCGTCAACCTTGGCAAACGACCTCGGCCCGACGTCGGTCGGCTCGACGTCGGCTGGACTTCGGCTGGACGTCGGAACATGCGGGCATATCCGACGTCCAGCCGATGTCGGGCCGAGGTTGAACCGACGTTGGGCCGACGTCGGCATGTTTACTGGGCACATATCCCCGAAAATCAAAACTGATATTCGCAGCCTGTGACACATGTTTTATAGGTAATTTGGGGCGTAAAACACGATGGTGACATTCATTTTATCATATGTGTACGTGTTTGGCTCAAAAAGTTCAATTTCAGATATTCATGTATCATGGTCACGAAAAATTGCCAAGATTCAGTTCAAGATTTTGGAAAATGCGGAACGATAATCAATAATTGAAGATAGCCATTTGATTGATCATGGTATTGGCAATCTAATGGCGTTTACGGCATGTCTGTATGTCTATTCTGTGATTTTATATGATTTTTTGAACATATGCCGTTTTTGGTCGAAAACTCAGAAATCATGACGTCACTAAAACCTCGATATCTCAAAAATTTTCCGACCGATTTTTTTGAAAGTTTGTCACAATAAACTTCAATCAATTCTCTACAGGTACTCAAAATTTGGCGGCGCGCCGTTTTTATGCTATGGCCCGGCGAAAAAAGTGGGGGCGTTTAACGCCCCCCCCCCCGAGCAACTCGCGGGTTAACCCGGCACCGCCTGGGCTATTTCCGTACCCACGACAGCCTGGGGGGGGGGTCGGATCCGACCCCCCCCCCTCCTGTTATCTCGAGAACCAATGGTCGTATCGAGCCCCGCGAGGCGGCGTTCGAAAGGTCTCTACGAGACCTTCCCAAAGCACTCTTAAGATTTTAAGATTGAGGTCAACTTTCGGGTCAAGGTCAGGTCAAAGGTCAAATTCAGGGGTTTTGCATGATTAGGCTTACGGACAGCGGAATCGATAGCTGCTGCTCGAAACTCACCAAAAATGACCTCAAAGGCCTAGTGAAGGTACCATGTGTGTATAGGGGTCATACTAAGTACGGGTCAAGGTCAGGTCAGGTCACGAAAGGTCACGGTTTTCAATTTCTGCTACATGGGCGTGCGACACATGTTTTATGGCTTATTTTTCACGCCGAATCCGATGGTAATGGTTATATGTGACCCCAAGTCACTGTGCTGGTGATAAGTGTGCATTGAAAGCATAAAAAATCGTTTATACTATACGAGGGCTGAGAAAAAAGGTCAATTTTTCAACTTTTTATTTTTGACATAAAAATGCACTTTTCTAGACGAGCTTTGTCCCAGGAATCTAGTGGTGCCATTTGTTTTCACATGCGATGTTCAGAAGTACCTCTAATTCACGAAAATGCTTATGACGTCACCATGCCCTATACATGTTGGAGCTATTTTTTACAATTTGGGGGTCAAAAATCAAGATAGAAAGTTGAAATTTGGGGCATCTAATGTTCTAATAGAGCTCTACAACATATACTCCGGTTTTTTTTGGAAATTCCCAAAATTTTGGATTTTATTAGCTGTTTTCCAAAAAATATAGTTTTTTGAATTTTTAGGGGTGAAAAACGCATTTTATGGAAAATCCGAGATAGCCATTTTAAAGAACTCGTTGAGCTGCGTCTTTTCATGTCCTTAATTTGCAATTTGCTTTAAACCCTGATTTTTGGCGATTTTTTAAACATTTACCACTTTTTGACTAAAAACGCCATGTAGTTACATCACTAAAATCGATATATCTAAAAAAAATTTGGAAATTTTTTCTTAAAAATTGCACAGGAGACGTCAAATTGATGGGGGAGAAGGTATGCCAAGTTTCAAGTAGATAGCGAAAGTGGTTCATGAGTTATTCAAGAAAAACGGAGGGGGGGGGGGGTCGGATCCGACCCCCCCCCAGGCGGTCGCGGGTTAACTGCACAAAACTTTGCGACGCTCAGTTGGGCAACGGCTGGCTGGTGATTGTATGTTTTTTATTTGCTGCTTTCAAAAAATATTTTGGTGTCAAAACATTGTAAATATCAAAGAAGGAATATAATGTTTGCGTCCCTTGCTATAGTCGTGATACATTAACGTGCGTGTACTGTGTCCCAAACAGTTTGTTTCAGGGTGTAGCTTTATGGCTAACAAATTGTACTGATTTAACCCTATTCCTGGCGGGGGGGGGCCTCAGGAGCCCCCCCCCCCTGAGGTTTTTTGGTTATTTCTCCCAAACGCGTTGAGCTAGGAAGCTCAAATTTTCTGACTTTTCCTAAAAGGCTTCTACGCAACATGTCTGAAAATTTTGAGTTAATCTGACCTCAGGTCAGGTCACCAGAGGCGGTTTGGTGACCCTACCTCAGAAAAGTTTGCAATCACGCCAGAGCTAGAGTTTTTGACCGATCAATTTCTTCTCTTCAGGCTTTAGTTAGGGTACCAGTATGTGCAATTTGTATATCTCGGAATTTTGATATCGGTGACCTAAGGTCAGGTCAGTTTCGCGACCTCCCCATTATAAGTCAATGGGGGAAAAATCAATTCCCTGTTTTTACCACTAAAACGGGTCGGAATGGCCCCATATACCATACATGACTTCATATACGATCAACCTTCACTACCTTGAGGTCTGTTTTGCTGTTGGGCAGCTGTGAGGTCATGTGACGTCATCAAAGGTCACCAAAGGGTTTTGGCCAATAACTCCGTACAGGAACAAGATACAGACGCGTGGATGGTCTCATTGTGTTCAGCTCGTCAAGACGCATCGAATGTTATACATGATGACCTCGAGGTCACGTGACCTGAGGTCAACCTTTGACCTTGACCTTGCGAGGTCAACATATATCATTCGATGCGGATTGACGAGAGGATCACGATGATGCCCTTAGTTTGTTCCTATCTTGACTAATTCGAAAGTTATTCGAGAAAAACTCCTCCATATCTAGCGCCGCCATTTTGACTTTTTCGACCCCTGTGACGTCATCTTTGACCTGACCTGAAAATGACCTTAGTAAAAATTGTAGATCTTGACCGTGCGTATCCGATGCCGTTTACCGTTTGTCGCTATCTTGCTTCGTTCTCGAGATCTCAGGGGGGGGCCGAATCGGCCCCCCCCCCCGCCAGTTTCTTGTCCCGGCGGAGCCCGCCAGGAATAGGGTTAAAGGAAGGGTGCCACCTTTTGGACACAACGCAGTTTTTACAAGATTAGCCTCACATGAACCTAAAAACCGGCTTCACTTACCTATGCTCGAGACGGTCAGCATTGAATCCGCACGTGAAGTTATCATTTGCGAGTTTTGCTGCCAGCATTCGGGTAGGCAAAAATCTTCAGCACTATTTCCTCGTCGTGTTGTTAAGGGTATTTTATAAAACATGAAATCAGCAAAGGTAGGGGAAAGTGGGTGTATTGCGCCCTCCTAACCAATTGCGCCCACCAACATTCCCCCGGATTCAATGGCATGTTTTGAATTTTGTATTCGAAAACATTATTTTCCCCACTAGACAGTCCCTTTTGTATCCCAAGCTCTCCGATGAAGCCAATCAGCAAGGCTCATTACGCCATCAAAGATGTTACGGCGTTTTCTTAGCTTTTTTGCAGTATTTTGAACCGTTGGCTATAAAAATGTGTGATATTTGTGTGATTTTCAGAGTGATATTCAGAAAGAAAACCCCTTTTTTCATTATATTTCACTGAAACAGTAAACTTCCTTCAACATCTTTATGATAACTTCTACGCTTTTATTAAAAAGTACCTCAATTTTAATTGCGCCCATAGCAATTGCGCCAGGGGGGCGCAAATAAAATAATGGTGTAGCTATTGTATCACAACAGAATGAATGCATCATTAACTGATTGCAATAAAGAAGAAGTTTAATGCCAGGCAGGGGAGCAACCCGCTGTCGTCAGTCCGCAAATTATTTCTCTCGTCAAACTTGTAATGCAGCTGCCATTTAGGCTACGAACTTGTGGTGTAATTGACAAAATACAACAATTTCAACATGGACTCAGGCGTGAGACGTAACAGCTATGATAAAAAAGTAAAAACTGATGTCATAAAGCTGTCGAAGCGAGAAAAATTATTAATTTTGAGAGATACGATTGAAAATGTAACCGTATAGGCGCATACGTTCACATAAATCTAGTCGGTTACAGTAAACGTTTTCGTTGCACTTTTACAAGCGTACGGACACACGTAAAGTTATCTACCTGGGCAAAAAACATCGCGATTTACACCTACATTTATTATTCAACCAGCGTGAATAACATTATGAATGTTAAAGTAAGCCGCAATGACATTAGACTGCCGGGGTGTATGCATTCCGTCTCATTCGCTTAGCCATGTTAAAGTATAGGGCGCATTTGGGTTCTAATTGCGCCATCCCCCTGGCACAATTTACAGCAGTTGTTGGCAAATGCGCCCTTTTGCATGTTTCTGAAAAAGCAGCTGTCAGAAGCAAACGAAACATTCTTAATTAATCGGAAGGCTCTTGAATCGTAGCCAATGAGTTCCTCTTTGAAATGATTACAAGTGTATGCTTATATTTCCAGCGGTTTTCTTACAATTAGCGTTTTTCCTTAAGGTGGCGCAATTCACCCTCCTTCCCCTATGTATAAAAGTTATACTTTTGAAGCATGTTTTATCATTTTGAAAGGGTATATTTTTTCTTTATGGGATACACTTAAGTTTTAAAATTTTAATTGGGAAGTTTTTCTAGTAAGTTGCATGAAGGGTGAAGGGTTCCATAGATCTCTTAAGCATTGTAAAGGAAAAACCTTTACTCGACTTTACCGTCATTACCAATTAGGTGGCAAATATGGCCAACAGTTACCTACTTGGTTACCTACAACTTAGTTCAAATCATGTTATCTTCTTCCTTTTTATTTGTTCATCTTTTTGTCTCAGTTGCGCCATCAATGCAAATGGCAGAATGATATGTTGCCATGACAACAGGATATGCCAGCCGTCCTAGCTGCCACATCAAACGACCTTGAGTTGTAGTGGTGATATAAACAACGATCTTTTTTTTGGCCAATGTATTAAATGCAATGTTTCGGTTTTTTGTATATTGTGGACGCGCTAACCACGTCTAAAAATTCAAATAAGTAAAATAGATTTATAGAACAAAAATTTCGGAAGGTGGCACCCTTCCTTTAATGTTACTTCGGTACCTTGGGGTAAGATGCCCCCTGTCCTGATGGGGAAAGACGCCCCCCTAAATCTGTAGGCTGTCCTTCAAGCAGCCCGTCAAATCATTTATTACATATTTTTGATGAGAGACAAAAGGCGATCTGGGACTATTGGGAGTCCAGTGCGGTCGGGTGCTCCCCATGCCGGTCTCTCGGCCCACACAGTGACTTTTTGGGCGGCATCTGACTCTGAGAGCCCTTACGACGGCCTCTGTGGGCCCCATTATTGGCTCCAGGGCCCCTCACGACATCCTTTGAGGGCTCCCAAGCTGGCTCCACGGGCCGCGCTGGCATCTGAGGTCCCCACGATGGGCTCGAGGGCCCTCAAGCATCATGAAGACCTATAAGGGCCCCACAGTGGTCTCCGAACGCCACCACGGAGGCTTGTTTGGCCGCGCTGGACTATGATGGCCCTAACGATGACCTCTGAGGCCCCTTACAACTACTTTTGAGGGCCCTTGCGATGACGTTTGGTGTCTTACTGCAGGCTCAAATGGACTACTGATTCGTTCAGGCGATTCACGTGCCCATTTATGTCACTTATAGTGCAGGGGGCATCTTCCCCAACCCCAGGGGGCGTCTTTCCCACCCTGTGGGGTAAGATGCCCCCTTTCACTTCTTCAGGAAAATGCTTAATAGCAAAAAAAGTTATCATATTTCAGGCACGAAAGTGTGATATTTTTGGAGAAAAATGATGTCGGCTTCCGTTGAAACTCCAAGTTGTTGCTTTCCGATCGTCATTTTCGAATAATATATGACATAGCAAAACCCTGGGCATCTTTCCCCACTCTCCCCTATAAATGTAAAAATTTCGCTGAAAACAGGCCAAAAGTTTTTCGCTTATAACTTTTGATCTAATTAAGATAGAGCAAAAAGAAAAGCACCAGTGAACTCAGCACGTCAAGGCGCGTCGATTGATATACTTTTTAGCTTGCTTAAGTGTACTTAAAGTTTTTCTTAAATTTTAAGTAAACTTAAATTAGTAAATTAAGTTTAAGTTAACCAAATTGCATCATATCGCATATCTTTCGATTCGGCTGATCACCAGGAACACAATGATACCATTTTTTAAGCTCTAGCGTCATTATGTGCCAAGTTATTGGCAAAAACGTCATTTGACCTCAGTTGACCTCATTTGACCTGACCCATGGATAAGTACACCAAACAAAGAAGCACCAAGTGACCTGCTGTTAAGTACTGTGGTTTAAAAACACATAAGTGATAGAACAAAGCGGATATCTCCAGTATTTTCCGAATTTAGTATTTTCCCATAGGCTTAACATTACGACGTAATGACCTCTAACTGACCTCAGGTCAGTGACCTCAAAAAACCCGAACTATATGTTATACAACTCGGTGAACTTAGCACATCCTGAAAGTTTGAAAGAAATCAGTCCAAAACTGTGAGTTGGACAGGTGCAAAAAGAAAATTGAAATTTGACCATGACCTTGTACCGGTTTTCTGACCTGGTGACCTGACCCAAGGTCACCCGGACCTGAAATTTTCAGGTCATATGTAAAAAGGTTGCCCCATAGGCTGTGCCAAATTTGGCGGCGCTGCGCGCCGCCGTTTTTACGCTATCTTCGAAAAACCTTAGGGGGGGGGGGGTCGCATCGACCCCCCCTGCCAGGGCCAGGGTTAACCCTCGCCGGACCTATTGGTTTTCTACATACGCGCCGGCCGAGGGGGGGGGGGGGGCGGGTACGACCCCCCCTCGCCGTTTCGCCCCTGGTGGAGCTAGCGCGTCGCGGAAAAAACGAGCGTGTGCGCCGTTACGAGACGCAGAGATTGGTACCCGATTTTAAGGTCCTAGGTCAACCGGTGACCTCTGAGGTCAGGTCAAGTGCCCCAAGGTACGGTTCAGTTTTTGGTGAATAACTTCGCAAAAAACGGCCGCAGCGCGCCGATTTTTGCAGCATCGTGTTCGTCTCGCTCAGGCGCGTCGAATGATATACTTTTTGTCCGGGTCAGGTCAACTTGGGGTGTTGACCTCAGGTCAAGGTCAGGTCAGCACCCCCAGGTCACGAAGTTGGTCGAAAGAGGTCATGTCGCATATCATTCGATTCGGCAGGTCTTCCTGAGTCCATTGGTGGCTTTCCCGACTCGCTAGCTCAATTTGATCAAGAGTTATTGACGAAAAACTAATATGACCTTGATGACGTCATAAATGACGTCACGCAAGGTCAACATTGCAAAAGTGACGCATCTAACCTTGCAAGGAGTGCATCAAATCACGATCCTGTGTGCTTGAGATAGTTGGAGATCGTTCCCGGCGCCAGAATAGCAGTTTGAATTTTTCCCCATTGACTTATAATGGTGAGGTCACGAAAATGACCTGACCTCATATGACCTTTAGGAAAAATCCGAGATATACAAGTTGTGGGACTCATAATGGATACTAGATCCTGCAAGTTTCATTTCCCTGTGACATCTCCTCTGGCAGTGAGGGCGTTGCGAAGTTACGACATCTGAAGACCGTGCAGAGGTTCACTTATGACGTCATAGGTCAGTGACCTGACCTGACCCAAAAATGCGGTTGGTGTCAAAAGATCCGGCTTGGATCAAAGGTCAGGTATGCCAAGTTTCAGCTCTCTATCGCCAGCGTGTTCGGAGCTATCGCGAAAAACCCTATGGGGGGGGGGCGGCACCCGCCCCCCCCCTCGGCCGGCGAGGGTTAAAGGAGAGAAATGTGGCTCTTCGGAGCACATAAGGTGTTCTTTCGAGCCCTGTGGGCCCTTCTGAGTCGAAAGATGCCAGCGTGGACCCTCAGCCGCCAATTGGCGTCGCAAAGCCCCTCGGGCCTGAGGCCCCCTGATCCGATGGGGGCACGTGCCCCCTGCCTCCCCCCCCCCCCAAGTGCAGGTAGAGAATGCAATCGGCGGTGCGGGACACAGCAATTGCAATCGTTCCTTCTCCCGTCGCGAGGCCGCCCATCCTACCTGTGATCCTACCCATATCCCATGATTGTCAACCCTGGGGCTCGGGTCGGCAATGTACCGGCAAGGAAATCAGCTTTAGGTGAGTAGGGTAGCCTGGGGCAAGACGCCCCAGATAATTTATTTTGCTACACAACTTTTGTCCCACATCACCTGGAAGGCTAAATTTGTGCTCAATGCGTTCTTTGGACATTTTACTTTAAATTCCACCCCTAAAATTCATTCACCTATGATCGGACTCCTAGCTAGGAAGTGATTTGTGAAGCAACTGCAAATGGGGCATTTTGCCCCAACCCCAGGGCAAAACGCCCCACGGCCTGGGGCAAGAAGCCCCATACTCTAGATTAAAGATTAAACATGCTAGTTGACTTAAATCTTATATGAGAGGTCTGTTAGACCTTGGGAAGCACGGCACTGAAGTTAGCTCCTTCCACCCTATCAGGTGTTCAGCTAAAACACTATTGTATGAGCATGTTTTTGACCTGCCTCATAAGGCCAAATAATAAATTATTGCAATGCAAATGTTAACAAAATACTTCCTTTGCCTTTGCCATCCAGTTGCTGAGAAAAGTACATATAAATGCATAGAAACTTACTGTTAGCCAGCTACCGAACATTAGGAAGTGGGTAGTCCAAACAACACATGAGGTAAAACGCCCCATGGGGCTTTTTGCCCCGCGACCTACTGGGGCGTTTTACCCCATCACGTAGTTCGGTCAGAGAACAACGCCTTGCACTCCAGCAAGGCATAATTTAACACGAACCAAGCCGGCATTATAAGCGTTAGATAAAGTTGTTCAAAATACATAAAAGTCGTTAACCTGATGTGGACCATTAAAGAACGCCATGATGCATAAGCTGACAACAAAACATAAAAATCACTCCAAAAACACATTTTTGGCTATATCTTCCTAAAGAGTCATCACAATTTCTTTCCAGTCTGCTCATATAATGATCATATAGTGCACGTTTTATAGAAGAGATGATGTTTCTCCAGAACAGAACCTTGCCAGTTCCGAGAAACATCGGTGAGGCGTTTTACCTCGGCGGGGCGACTTGCCCCGGTCTACCCTAAAAAAGTTATTTAGGTAGTTGTTCCGTTCAGTAATAATAACAACTATACGGTGCCAGATGTACCCGACGTACAGCTTGGAGCCGGGCGCCGCCACGGACGTATAAATAAACTGGACTGACGATCCCAATCAAGGTTATATGGCCTTGATCCCAATGGACCTCCTATGGAAGATAGTGAAGCCGACAAGGCGCCATTTTACGTTGCCAAAAACCCGTGCTCTGAAAGGTCATCGAACCATTACAATTGGAATTGCGTCTAAACGGATGATCGGATCGAGATGCTGGTGGTACCGTTCGATGGGTAATGCTTTGAGGCAGGTATTGATGCATGTCACAGGTCATTCGGTGTCACGTGGCGCGTGCCACGTGCCGACAAAGTGTCGGGAAGGGCAAACACCTTTAAGCGACGCTCCAAATTAAAGGAACCCTCCCACCTTCAAAAAAGTCAATGAATTGGCATGAGTGATGTCGCTCGGTTCAGAAAGAGCGGAAACCAATATCTACCAAATTTCATCGAAAAATATTCACCGGTTTTCAAGATATTATACTTTTACTTTTGTTTACTTTTTGGGATCTCCGCTGTTCCTAGAGACTTTATTTAAAAGTGCGGCATTTGTTGCGCGCAAAGCAGCATATACCACCGCGTGCTACAAAACGTTTTAGTCAAACATTTAAAAATCGTTAGATATCTGCGATGACGTCACACATTCAGAGGGGTATTCCTATGCATTAGCCCCTCTGGATCCAAATGCTGCAATTTTGAAATTCAATATTTCCTATTTAAGGCATTTCTCGATGTTGTGAGTGCCGAAACCGGTAATTGTGAGCCAGGGACCCCATTTTGGCTATCTCAACTCAAATCGAATGTTAACCCGGCGGCCGCTGGGCCTCCGCGCCACCCGCCGGCCGCTGGGGGGGGGGCATATAGTTGCCCCCCCTTTACTTCCGCGGCGATATCGTCGCAACGCGAAGAGATAGAGAAGCGAAACTTTGCACACATCTTCCTGAATACCTAGCCGAGGTTGTGTCCAAATTTGGTGTCGATCCCATTTGAAATGACGTCACAGTGACGTCATAAGTCAAATTATAGATTTGCGACTCTCAGTTTCCTCACGATACATCAGGTATATGGGACCGAATATAAAGGGCCAATTATTGGTTAGCAACTAGATGGAAGTGTACTTAGATGTTTTAGGATGACAGCAGGTGCTGTCTAGTTCATTTACAGTTGAGTTTCATGCTCAGCGTCATCAGAAACGGTCCATATCGGAAAACGACAAAACTTTATGACGTCACTGTGACGTCATCTTAAATGCTACAACCACCAAACTTTCTTCAAACATTGCCTAGGTATTCATTTGAAGCTATGCCAAGTTTCACGTTCGTAGCTCATCAGGTTTCGGAGATATTCCACAAAACGTAAAGGGGGGGCAACTTTATGCCCCCCCCCAGCGGCTCGTGGGTTAAGGTGGGAGGGTCCCTTTAAACGGTGCGCGGCACAGGTGCCAAATTCACCGGGTCACATGTCACGGTGTTTGACCATTAACATATGGTATGCTCGGCAGCAGGGGGTGCGGAATGCACGCGCCAGGGGCGAAAAACATGTTTTGAGGATGCATCCTCCGATTCCGGAAAACCTTGACCTAGGGACACCAAATTTGGCACACTGACACTACTGGACGAACGCTTTAAGGCGCTGTGCCAATAGATGTGCTGGGGTACACGGTGCACGTGCTGTGCACGTGCAAACCTTTTGATGTTGCACTCTGTGTCACATATACGGGCAGAGCGGGTAGCGCTAGCAAGCTCAAATTGCCAAATTTACACAGGCCACCCAGAATGCATCCCAGCATAGTTATTGAGCATATCTATCTCCCCAAAGGTGGACCCCAAAGGTGCGCTCTGCACGTGCAAAAAATTATCCGCGCCGGGCGGTGGGGATGCTTGGACACCCCATGTAGGTTTATGTAAATATCTCGAAAACGGCGTTGTGGAGCGCCGCCGTTTTTAGCACACCCTTTCATGAATCTTTTTCACACATGCTGCATAACTTTCAGACCCCAGTCACTCAAGGTTAGGTCCTCCCCGTTCCGCCACCTATGGTCCATGATGACGACAACAACGTTCATCGGTCCCCCTGGTCGGCTCACCATTTAGGTGCTGATCCATTTGAAAATGGGAGATGATATCACTTTTGCCTACTCCAGTAGGTAGTACCTACCCATCACCCTCACGTGAGGCAAAGGACACAATAGACGAGCGGTGTCCCCTGAAGTTCGTTATGTGCTGGTAAAAGCTTGGAAGTACCACGGTTTGATAAACAAATCACCAATTATCTCAAAGCAAGAATTGAGAGTAACCGCAGATTGTTTGATACGGTCTTTAAAACGGCAAACCATTTCTTTTGTCAAATTCGGGCTCCAAAACTTTTAGCTACCCAGCAACGCAAATTTACGCTACCATCGCCCGGTAGCGCAGCATAGGCATCGTATTTGTTTGCACGTTGTTTGCGCCTTTAGTGATACTGTACCGCAATAACCATTATCTTCATCTTTCACCTATAGATGGCAGTAGCAGAGCGCCTGCATCTATGCTGTGCCGCAGTGCTTTTACAATACGAACTGAGCATTGAGCAAGCGCTGCGCGGTGTAATACGTGAATACGATTATGTGGTGGCCTGGACCGGTGACCGCGGCCAAGAAGAAATGCTTCTAACTTGACTGAGTAGCGGTAAATCAGCATCTGATATTAAGTTATTATTACGAGACCATGTTTGGCCGGAATCGTGATTCGGCGTAGGTACGTACGTCGGCGCGCACTAGCCGCGCGTTTGCTGTCTTTTCGTGGTTTCAAGCGTTCAAACATGTGATATGATGTTGGTCACATACCTACAATATGGTGGGTGTCAAGGTTACGTGAAAATTAGGTCAAGGTCACTGACCTTTAATGACCTTGGTTCACCTTTTCGAGTTTTACATGTTTCTAGGACAGTTTTTGGAGCTGATTTCGAATTTAGCATTCAGTTTAACATTTAAGAAGTTATAGTTTTAGTGCCTTCGTAACATGTTACGACGCCATCAGTGGTGGTTGACACCTATGACCTACATACTATGGATAAGCTACTTTACTATGGATAATTGATACTTTACTATGGATAAGATACTTTACGTATACCTATATGGTGCTCTTAGTAATCGCCGCCAACGTTTTAGACCGATTGTTCAGTCTGTGTAGCTATGACAGGCATTATAACTTTTCCTAAGGTAAGGCCGCTTGGACGTAACCTGGTGACCAAACCTTGAGTGCCTGGGTCTTAAAGTTATGCAGCATGTGTGAAAAAGATTCATGAAAGGGTGTGCTAAAAACGGCGACGCTCCACAACGCCGTTTTCGAGATATTTACATAAACCTACATGGGGTGTCCAAGCATCCCCACCGCCCGGCGCGGATAATTTTTTGCACGTGCAGAGCGCACCTTTGGGGTCCACCAGGAGATAGATATGCTCAATAACTATGCTGGGATGCATTCTGGGTGGCCTGTGTAAATTTGGCACTTTGAGCTTGCTAGCGCTACCCGCTCTGCCCGTATATGTGACACAGAGTGCAACATCAAAAGGTTTGCACGTGCACAGCACGTGCACCGTGTACCCCAGCACATCTATTGGCACAGCGCCTTAAAGCGCTCGTCCAGTAGTGTCAGTGTGCCAAATTTGCTGTGCCTAGGTCAAGGTTTTCCGGAATCGGAGGATGCATCCTCAAAACATGTTTTTCGCCCCTGGCGCGTGCATTCCGCACCCCCTGCTGCCGAGCATACCATATGTTAATGGTCAAACATCGGGACATGTGACCTGTGAATTTGGCACCTGTGCCGCGCGCGTATTTGGAATTTCCGACCTTGACGAGCGTCTGTGGTAGAAAACCACCACTTTGGTAGGGGAAACTACTGCTGTCTGCTACCATTTGCACTGCATGTGTCGCTATCGCTGCGACATCTATGCATATACATGTAAACCACGACATCTGTGTGCGCTGATTCTAGTACTATTAGCTAGGGCACCAGGGTGGATCCAGACTTTCGGTTTGAGGCAGGGCCGGGGTGCAGAGCCGGAGCCGGAGCCGCCGGAGCCGGCATATTTTGCCCGGAGCCGGAGCCGAAGCCGTGAAACAATATAGTTCGGAGCCGGAGCCAGAGCCGGAGCTGTCAAAAAAGGGGGCGACTCCGGCTCCTTTTTTTGAAGAAGAAACAAATATTGACCTAGTTCGGTTTGTCAAACCGAACTGCCTTGAACTTGCAGTTCCAGGCAGTAAGAAATACGGTATTCAAAATATGAAAATAGCCTTAAGTTATGCAAATGGAGAAGCAACGTGCACCAATCCCATCTTCTTTTTTCTGCCACCCGTAGGTATTTAAAATGTACTGATTATTGGAGCCGGAGCCGCCGGACCATTTTACTCGGAGCCGGAGCCGGAGCCGGAGCCGCCATGGCATTTCACCCGGAGCCGGAGCCGGAGTCGGAACCGTCTGAAATGTCCACGACTCCGCATCCCTGGTTAAGGGTGGGCGTGGGGTAACTCATGGCCGGCCCGATCCCTGGCAGTCCGGTTGCTGAGCGGGGGGGGGGGGGGAGAAAGGTCCAATATGATGCCACACCTGTTGCCTATAGGCATATATAGCATGTATTGGTTTGTATTGGTATTGGTAAAGTTAAAGCTAAAGGTTATTAAATAAGTTAAAAAATACCGACGCGGAGCGCCGCCGTTTTTAACCCGCGCCGGGCCGGTGCTCTGAGATTCCGCGCCGGGCAGGGGGGGGGGGGGTCTGAACACCCCCCCTTCTAACTCGGCCCCTGGGCCACGTAGCGACACGCGGTAAGCGGCAATCGAAAGAACGTCCAAAATAAGGACGAAAACACTTCGGTCATTTTTTGGGTCAGGTCAAAGGTCAGGTCACCAGAGGTCACCAAAGGTCAAATGTCCGCTATTTCAACATTTTGGAAACTACCAACGGCTATCTCGGGAACCGATAGAGCTACAGCGCCGCGGAAAAGCGCATTCGATAGCCCTTTTACAGACCTTTCTGAGTAATGTTCTCAGATTTGACCTCAGGTCAACGGTTTAGCCTCCAGGGGGCAAAAACTCCAAAAATAGCCGTTTTTACGAAAAACGTTTTTTCGGCAATAACTTTTGACTCAAAAGAGTCATGACATTACTTTTACCACCATCGTGTTCCTCTCGTCGAGACGCGTCGAATGAACTATAATTTGACCTTGAAAGGTCAACTTGAAAATTTGACCTCAGGTCAAGGTCATGACCTGACCGGGAAAGGTCATGTTGCATATCAGTCGATCCGCAACGTCGAGCCGAACACATCTAAGGCGTTTTCAGCGCTCTAGCACGTCTCTATCAGAAGTTATTAGCGAAAAACTGTTAGATTCTGTTCGTGACCTGAGATGACCTCGGGGACATAAAGAGGGGTCAGAGTTGCCATTTTCCGGTTCAGTGTGTCCATTTTACCTACATCTCGATGTTTGAGAGTGTCTAGAATAACGTTCGTGCAAAACAGACGCTTTTCAATTTTCTCTCATTGACTTATAATGGAGAGGTCGCAAAATTGACCTGACCTTAGGTCACCGATATCAAAATTCCGAGATATACATTTTATAGATATTGTTGCTCTAATCAATCGCTGAAAGTTTCAAGGCAATCGATCAATCGGTGTAGCTATGACGAGCATTCTTATTTTTTTCTGAGGTGAGGTCACTTGGCGTGACCTGGTGACCTGACCTAAGGTGACCTGGGTCTGAAATTTTCACAAGATGTGCGGAAAAGATGCACGAACAGGTGTGCCCGCCGCCGTTTTTGAGATATCTGCGAAAAACCGCAGGGGGGGGGGGTGTTCAAACACCCCCCCCCCCGGCCCGGCGCGGGTTAAGATATCCGCAAAAAACAAATCGTCAACTTGATGAATCGATAAAAATCACTAACATCTCAGGAGGCACACTGCTGAGTGCTGATACCATTCAATACATACGTATATACCTATGGGCAATAGGCATGTCTTTTGGGTCATTATATTGGACTTTCCTCCCCCCCCCCCCCGCTCAGCAACTTTGACTGCCGGGGATCGGGCCGGCCAAGAGTCCGCCCACCCTCAAACTGAAAGTCTGGATCCACCCTGCTGCCCTGCTGCCCTAGCTAATCGCTAACTAGAATCACCCAAGAATCAGCGGCCACCGCACACACACGTCGCGATTTAATATGCATAGATGTCGCAGCTATAGCGACACATGTAGTGCAAATGGTAGCAGACAGCAGTAGTTTCCCCTACCAAAGTGGTGGTTTTCTACCACAGATGCTCGTCGAGGTCGGAATTTCCAAATACGCCTTAAAGGTAGACTGCCACCTTTTTTCCACAAAACGGTTTTCACTAGAGCTGAGCCACCTATGTCCCAGACTGAAGTCGGTTTTCCGAAATTCGAACCCGTTTGCGAGAAATCGGAGACCAAAGTTCAGTTTGATGCCATTTTTTTAGTCCAAGAAAACCGACATCTCTACTGTTTATCGATAACTTTGAAACATGAATTTTCTTATCTTTTGGTAAATATATGTCAAAACTTTGATTGTTTCGAGATCAGAGAAGAATTTTGGAGTGTCAAAATAAAAGTTAAACTTATATATTCAGTAGTTCATTTTTCCAAAAAAGTGTGGGAAATGGGGTTTAACATGGGCCAGACCCATTCCAAATGAGCCATGATTTTTAAATGTTTTACGAACTTAAATGCAAAATAAATTAAACATGGCCAATTTCTTATGAAATCATATATTAGTAAATCATAAAATACCTTACTTTTTCAAATAAAATGTAATAATCTTATGACCTTGAAGTCTAGTGATGTGTAAACATTGTCGCTAGACATTAACCGATTGATAATTGTATGATAATCGACAATTTTTTTCGCGATTCACGTGATGATACTTTGTCAGGTGAATTCTAAAATTTTGTTTTGTCCAGGGAATAAATCATAGGCCGATCTGAGAAAACTTTTTGAAGGTGGCAGTCTTCCTTTAAAGGGACCCTCCCACCTTCAAAAAAGTTAATGAATTGGCATGAAAGTGATGTCCCTTGGTTCAGAAAGAGCGAAAACGAATATCTACCAAATTTCACCGAAAAATATTCACTGGTTTTCAAGATATTAGGCTTTTACTTTTGTTTACTTTTTGGGATCTCCCCTGTTACTAGCGACTTTATTTGGAAGCAATAATTTGGCAGCCTTAAAGTGCGGCAGACGTTGCGCGCAAAGCAGCGTATACCACCACGTGTTAACGATGGTTTTAGTCTAATATTTAAAAATCGTTAGATCTCCGCTGACGTCACAAATTCTAAGGGGGCATTCCAATGCATTAGCCCCTTAGAATCCGAAAACTGCAAGTTTGAAATTCCATATCTTCGAATTAAAGCATTTTTCGATGTTGTGAGTGCCCAAACCGGTATTTGCAGGCCATGGCCACCAATTTGGCTATCTCAACTCAAAACTAATGTTAAGGTGGGAGTGTCCCTTTAAAGGATTTTGCCCTTCCCGACTTTGTCGGCACGTGGCACGCGCCACGTGACACCGATTGACCTGTGACATGCATCATCACCTGCCTCAAGGCATTACCAATCGAACGGTACCACCAGCATCTCGATCCGATCATCTGTTTAGACGCAATTCCAATTGTAATGGTTCGATGACCTTTCAGAGCACGTTTTTTTGGCAACGTAAGATGGCGCCTTGTCGGCTTCACGAATGGAGCTTGGAATGGAGTTACATTGACATGCACGGTGATAGAATACTAGTTACATGTTACATATGACCAAGCATATGACCTTGCATATGACATATAAAGCGTTGAATGGAGCCTTCTGTAGCGGTTTTGCGTTGGTTTTGCTAGTGAAATTACCAGCGCAATTTCGAGTGCGATATTTGGAAGCTTATGTTTGAGGTCTTCTCGTGCTGTTTCAGTTCTTTGGATTCGCTTTGAACCGGAAGCTTTCGTTTGGGAAGCCGTTTCAGTTTTGAGCTTCGGCTTCCTTCGCGTCAAGTTCAGGTGAGCTCGGGACTATTCACCTTATTGTTACCTCTGTTATGTCTTTTAAAGATATATACCAATTTCCTTAAATTATTTGTTTGTTACAGTTTCACAATTCGTCATGCTCATAATGATCAGAATGAAAATTAATAGATGCTTACAAGTTACAATGCAACAGCAGTTTTTAATGATTTTTACATCAGTTGGGGAACTATGGGTTTGTTCCCGTCGCTCCTCTAACCTCCTCCAAGCTCCTCTAACCTTCTCTCGTTTCAAAAAATCATTCCCGTCGCTCCTCCAGGCTCCTCCAAGCTCATCTTGATTTCACATCTCACCACCACTATTTGCCTCCTCCCTCATCCCAAACGAAAGTTGGTTTTTTGGAGGAGGCTTTTGCGTAGACATATTTGGCGCACGTAATACAAATGTGAATTGTTAATAAATGAGAATTGAGGGAAGTGGAAATGATTTTAGTGATTGATGACGATTGGATATCTTTAAATAGTAATGTTTGATATTATTCTAAGGTTATTTTATTAGAAAGCGATTATTATCTCTTGATTTATGTTTGCGCGCCATAAATCGCCGACCGTTATAGCCCGCACACAGCTGATTTCCTCGCGAAAATGTTCCCGTGGCTCCTCTGAAACGGCTCTCCTCCAAGCTCATCCAACCTCATCCGAGATTTTTTGGGAGGAGCGACGGGAACAGACCCAATGAGGCGCCAAACTACAAATATTGCACAAATATTGGTATATGTGTGTGTGGTGTGTGATGTATAGTGGAATGTGATGGCGAGCGTGCTGCGGTCTGCTCTTGTTTAAATATTGTATCTATTTGTACCTATATTTGTATTAGTTTTGTAAAGTGTACGCCTCAATTGCGCAATGCGCGTTGCTACATGACCTCCAAAAGCCATCTGGGCCAATGTGCACGTGTGAATATTTGGTTCCGTTTCAATTTTTCAAATGTGATTGCCTCTGCTAGACCAGGAACCCGATGATGTCGTAAGACGAAAGCTCGTTCTATATTTTCGGCCTTATTTTGTTATATAAAAATACATCTCACTGCCATGTTATTGGTCAATTTCATCACCATATTTAATTGCCTGAAAATGACTCAAGAAACAGGACACAGGTCAATGAGAATGAGGGCCAGGGAACATGGTAATTGCATTTTCAGGAAATGTGTAGAATTGAAGTAATCACGAGAATACCTACCTACTAAAACTTTTGCCACGCTGGACCACTTGTTATGCGAGTTATTCGCGAAAAACCTAGGGGTGGGGTCTATCATACCCCTCAATAAGTGAGAGGGCTTATCGCTACTAGTCCCAAACACTGGGAAAAAGCTCAGCCGCACTCTTAGTTGACCATATAAAAATTTCCTCTTCAAGAATAAACCCGTTTCCCGAAAAAAACATAATACTTCTCCGTGTTGAACCGTAAACGCTTGACTGATTGAGACTATAGAGGGCGACCGTTCGGACTTCGGGCTGTTTCCTTCTCAAAGTGATGCCCCGTCCGGGTTTCAGTCGGCGTTCGATTATAAAATCTGCAATGTCTGACCTCATTCCGCGGTTCATCCTGACCTAGGCGGATCTGTAAAAAAAAACCTGTAGATAAGAAACCAACGATATAAGGAAACTAAAATTAGTAACGTGGTGATCGTGGGGATAGTCTGCATTGTTTGTTTGGTTAGCTAATAGTGAAATTTCCTCGCTTTTCTACGTGATTCGCTTAACTGCGTGCCCCCCCCCCCCCCCAGTGACGCGATTTCAGCTCCACGGGGGGGGGGGGCACAGGACACCCCATGTAGGTTTATGTAAATATCTCGAAAACGGCGTTGCGGAGCGCCGCCGTTTTAAGCACACCCTTTCATGCATCTTTTTCACACATGCTGCATAACATTCAGACCCAGGTCATTCAAGGTTAGGTCACCAGGTTACGTCCAAGTGGCCTTACCTTAGGAAAAGTTATAATGCCCGTCATAGCTACACAGACTGAACAATCGGTCTAAAACGTTGGCAGCGATTACTAAGAGCACCATATATACGTAAAGTACCTCTACCTCGGTAGTTCACTGTCACTGACCTAGGGTTCTGTTGATTTTGCGACCTTTCTATTATAGGTAGGGTAACTGTGGGGAAAACGCACCCCTGGGTTAAACGCCTCCCCTAAAAAAATCGTAGATCTTATCGGCGGATAGGTGTTTTATCCTGTCTTTCAGAACAGTCAGCTGCTTGTTTACGTAGTTCTCTATTTCCGGTTCTGCGTCTTGGGGAGCAGCGTGGGTAGGTGCTGATGTTGGTTTTGGGTGTTGTTTTTGTTGTTTTTACAGAAGATTCCTAAGCTTTTGATGCCCTCTTTATTTCACAAAACTTGCTATTGTGCACATCACTCAAAACTGCGTTTTATTGTCATTCTGTTGAATTTATTATGCTGTGGCGTTAGTGGCGCGTTTTTTGTCAATATTTTGTTGACCGGAAATGGAGTGGATGGGGAAAGACGCCTACTCGATGCATGGGGCAAGACGCCCCCAGTTTTCTGAAAGGGGGGCGTTTTGCACGGTGGTGAGAGTGCAGGGTAGCGCCCTGTAGGTCGGGGCCGAAAAGGCCTCTCCCTGTCCTTTTTTGCTGATACATCCTAAACGACTGCAGATATCGTCACCAAACTTTCAGGACTCCTCCGGGCATCCATTTTACACATTGCAACAACATTTTATTCCAAAGGCTATGATAGGTTGACCACAAATGACGTCAGAATGACGTCAAGTTGTGCCATGTTCATCATTTTCTCTGTTGATGGATGGGGTGGGGGCGCTTTGCACATGGGTGTGGGCGTATTACCCAGGGTGTGGGGCAAAACGCCCTTTTGTAAGGGTATGCGGAAACCTTTTTTGGGGGTTAAATACCACACGCAAGTGTCTTTTCTTGGTCTCAAAGCGTAGTAAAAAGAATGAGCTACATGATGGTGCCCAAAGGTTTGAGTAATCTGGGTTGGGTTGAGTGTCAGAAGGTTTCGCGCTTACTGGGGGCGTTTTTGACCTAATCACCCTAAGTCAATGGGAGACAATTGAACTGCGCTTCTGTTGCACGAAACTCATATTAACATACTAAACAATGCACTCAAATAACGGGACACGGGTAGCAGGGAAACGTGGCATATTTAATCGGGAAATTGTACCTGTGACCTCTACTTATGTCCTGGGGTTATTTCAGGTCATGACAGCCATCCACAACATTTTGACGGTTACCTTTGTTAGAGACATGCAAGAGCGCTGAAAACACTTTTGATATGTTTAGTTCAACTTCGTAAATTGAGGTTGTTGCGAGTTCTACGGGTCATGTATCAGGAATGTCATGTTTGTTCTGATCACAGCTGTGTTTTCATGCATTTAGGCCAGGTCGGGTCAGGTCAGGTCAACCAGTAGGTGTCCTGCCGCTTATCCATAGTAGGTGTCAACCACCACTGATGGCGTCGTAACATGTTACGAAGGCAATGAAACTATAACTTCTTAAATGTTAAACTGAATGCTAAATTCGAAACCAGCTCCAAGAACTGTCCTAGAAACATGTAAAACTCGAAAAGGTGAACCAAGGTCATTAAAGGTCAGTGACCTTGATCTAATTTTCACGTGACCTTGACACCCACCATATTGCATGTGACCAGCATCATATCACATGTTTGAACGCTTGAGTTGAAACCACGAAAAGAGAGCAAAAGCGCAGCTAGTGCGCGCCGACGTACGCCGAATCGCGATTCCGGCCAAATGCATGGGCTCGTAATAATAACTTAATATCAGATGCTGATTTACCGCTACTCAGTCAAGTTAGAACCATTTCTTGGCCGCGGTCACCGGTCCAGGCCACCACATTTCGTACCTATTACACCGCGCTTGCTCAATGCTCAGTTCGTATTGTAAAAGCACTACGGCACAGCATAGATGCAGGCGCTCTACTCCTGCCATCTATGGTTGAAAAATGAAGATAATGGTTGTTGCGGTACAGTATCACTACAGGCGCCGATAATGCTTTATAATTGTACTTTTTGTGTTAAGCCTGCAAGAGCTTTTGCCTTTTGCGCTACCTACAATTAATCTTTTTTGTCACTTTTTTCATTTTTATGTTGGTAAATGAAGCGCAGTTCAATTGTCTCCCATTGACTTACCTATAATAGAAATGTCGCCAAATCAACAGAACCCTAGGTCAGTGACAGTGAAATACCGAGGTAGAGGTACTTTACGTATATATGGTGCTCTTAGTAATCGCTGCCAACGTTTTAGACCGATTGTTCAGTCTGTGTAGCTATGACGGGCATTATAACTTTTCCTAAGGTAAGGCCACTTGGACGTAACCTGGTAACCTAGCCTTGAGTGACCTGGGTCTGAAAGTTATGCAGCATGTGTGAAAAAGATGCATGAAAGGGTGTGCTAAAAACGGCGGCGCTCCATAACGCCGTTTTCGAGATATTTACATAAACCTACATGGGGTGTCCAAGCATCCCCACCGCCCGGCGCGGATAATTTTTGCACGTGCAGAGCGCACCTTCGGGGTCCATCAGGAGATGGATATGCTCAATAACTATGCGGGAATACATTCTGGGTGGCCTGTGCAAATTTAGCACTTTGAGCTTGCCAGCGCTACCCGCTCTGCCCGTATATGTGACACAGAGTGCAACATCAAAAGGTTTGCACGTGCACAGCACGTGCACCGTGTACCCCAGCACATCTATTTGCACAGCGCCTTAAAGCGCTCGTCCAGTCGTGTCAGTGTGCCAAATTTGGTGTGCCTAGGTCAAGGTTTTCCGGAATCGGAGGATGCCTCCTCAAAACATATTTTTCGCCCCTGGCGCGTGCATTCCGCACCCCCTGCTGCCGAGCATACTATATGTTAATGGTCAAACACCGGGACATGTGACCTGTGAATTTGGCACCTGTGCCGCCCACCGTTTAATTTGGAGCGTCGCTTAAAGGTTTTTGCCCTTCCTGACTTTGTCGGCACGTGGCACGCGCCACGTGACACCGAATGACCTGTGACATGCATCATCACCTGCCTCAAAGCATTACCCGTCGAACGGTACCACCAGCATCTCGATCCGATCATCCGTTTAGACGCAATTCCAATTGTATTGGCTCGATGACCTTTCAGAGCACGGGTTTTTGGCAACGTAAAATGGCGCCTTGTCGGCTTCACCTGAATGGAGGTGGTTGCGGGTCCAGTTTATTTATACGTCCGTGGCGCCGACAGTGACGCCAGCTTTACCGATACCATAGCCACAATGGCTACGTTTCCAAGACACGTCTAAATCAGTTTAGAGAAATTTCACGTGTGTTTTTCTCGGACACTTTTCACCTTATGCAAAAACACAAAAAACGAGCGTATTGTTTTTAGCTGGCACCTAATCCTATCTTTACATGTTAGTGCTGCCTAAATGCTGTGATGGAGCAAATCCATTTAGCAAAATCGGCCCAACCTGTGTCATGGAAAGGTAGCCATTGGCATAGTTATGCCGCCTGTGCATGTTCTTTTCCGGTGATTTGTCGAAAGTTGTTTTTGGTTTCATGCCCCACTGAGAGATATTTGCAGTAATCACTGATCAGATTTTCTTGTTGAAAGCAATGTCTTGTCCTTAGATCGTCCTATCGAGCTTATAACCTGATGCCTGATGGTATGATTGTGTGATTGTTGCAGCCGGCATTTGACTGGCCGGTGAGCGCCACCAGGCAGCAGCCATGGAGGCGATGCCACGTCTGCCTATGATCAGCTTCCAGCTGAAGCAGATTCATAAGTCGACTACGTTCTCGGATTTCCTCAGGCGCGTAAGTTGTCAAGAGCTCAATGATGCGTCAGTGAAGCAAGTGCAGTAGTTACGTGTGATTCACTTGTGTCTTCTTTTCTTTCTGGAGATCTTTTTTCATCCCTTCTTTCAAGTATAGACTATTCCCGATGCATGTGGCTGAGCTGCTGACCCCTAGTGCACATGCCAGTTTCCACGTGTTAAACCCTTGCCCGTATGTATGGGGCGTGGTGGGTCGAACGGATTCCCCCTCGGTTTTTCGCGGATAAATCGCGTAAAAAGCGGCTAGTTACAACGTCTTTTAGTACCTTTGAGTTAATCAATTTTACACATGCCCTGATAGGTTCATGACCCTGACCCAAATGACCTTTGACCTGTGACCTATTTCTCGGGGCCATCTTTGCCTGGAATCGCGATTCGGCGTATGTCGGCTCGTAGTAACCGCGCGTTTGCAGTCTTTTCGTGGTTTCAAGCGTTCAAGCATTGATATGATGTTGGTCTCATTCATTAGGGTTGGTTGCAAGGTCACCTGAAGGTCAGATCAGGTCATTGACCTTTGATGACCTCGGTTTACTTTTCGGGTTTTACATATTCTTTCTTAGGCTAGGTTTTGGAGCTGAATTCGAATTTAGCAACCGTTTATGAAGTAGTTTTAGTGCCTTCGTAATATGTTACGAAGCTGTCAGAGGCGGTTGACAGTTGACACCTACAACGAACCTACAACCTTATAGCAGCCATACTTTACGGCGTTCTAACAGGTCCCGATTTTCTCGACTTTTGGGTCATTGGCCTGACCTGGAAGGTCAACCAATGATCTAGGACCTTAAAATTGGATATCGTCGGCTTGCTCTAGTCACGGGCATCACGCTCGTTTTGTCCGCGAAGCTCTAGCTTGATCAGGGGCCAAGCGGCAGGGGAGGGGGCCTCTTTTCGTTCGCGGCTGCCAAATTACCGATACGGGCGAGGGTTAAACAAAGGGGTGTTCCTGTAAGGAGTTATTGGCAAAAAAAAAGATGACCTTTGATGACGTCACATGACCTTAACCCTATTCCTGGCGGGCTCCGCCGGGACAAGAAACTGGCGGGGGGGGGGCCGATTCGGCCCCCCCCTTCAGATCTCAAAAACTACACATCGCAGCGACAAACGGCGAACGGCGTTTGATAGGTCGTTTCAAGATCTACAACTTTTACATAAAACATTTTCAGGTCAGGTCAATATTGAGGTCACCAGAGGCCATCAACGATAAAATGTTTTGGAATTAGTTACCTATATAACTTTTAAACTAAGAAACATAGAGACATAAAACCAATACATTTTTTGTTGCTCTCGCCGAGGCGATGCGAAATAAGCATGTGATGACCTTCACAGGTCAATTTGAAATTTGACCTGAGGTCAAGGTCAGGTCATTCATCAATGAGGTTGTGGGGTATGGTCATGCTGCATACCAAACGACGCGCCTTGACCAGGCGAGCAGTTTGGTACCACTTACAAGTCTTTAGCACCATCTTGTCGTGATTTATTGACAGAAAAACGATTTATGACGTCACATGACCTCAGATGACCTTTGCCGGTGCCCCTGTCAATTAGCGGCACCAGGATCATCACCGATGAGATAATCTTCCATAATACTGAAAGAACTGGGTGGTTTTGACTCGTTTACACGAAGCAGGAGGCGTTTCAATATTTTCCCATAGGCTTGCAATGTAAAGGTCACGAGTCTGGCCTGACCTCAGGTCACAGATATGAAAATTCTGAGATATACAAATTGCACATACTGGTACCCTAACTAAAGCCTGAAGAGAAGAAATTGATCGGTCAAAAACTCTAGCTCTGGCGTGATTGCAAACTTTTCTGAGGTAGGGTCACCAAACCGCCTCTGGTGACCTGACCTGAGGTCAGATCAACTAAAAATTTTCAGAAATGTTGCGTAAAAGCCTTTTGAGAAAAGTCAGAAAATTTGAGCTTCCTAGCTCAAAGCGTTTGGGAGAAATAACCAAAAAACCTCAGGGGGGGGGGGGCTCCTGAGCTCCCCCCCCCGCCAGGAATAGGGTTAAGGCTGAAGCAGACTCTTCCCGCAGTCAGGAAATCGCATGAGAGAGCCTATTCAAATAGGTACATGGAAGCACGCTGGCATCAATTGCACGCACCTCCCGGATGCTTGATGCGGGAAGAATTATATATTTGAATAGGCACTCGCATCCGATTTCCTGAATGCGGAAACAGTCTGTTTCAGCCTTTACAGCGGCCCAACAGCAAAACAGGCCTCAAGGTAGTGAAGGTTGATCGTATATGAAGTCATGTATGGTATATGGGGCCATTCTGACGCGTTTTAGTGGAAAAACAGGGAGTTGAATTTTCCCCCATTGACTTATAATGGGGAGGTCGAGAAATTGATCTGACCTTAGGTCATCGATATCAAAATTGCGAGATATACAAATTGTAGCTAGCAATGACCTAATGACATCCTCGGACTTTCAAAGGACTCCGTCATCTACTGTAGCTCTGACACGGTGACAAAGTTGCAAAAAAGTGACTTGAGGTTGGGTCATTCAAAGTGACCTGGTGACCTGACCTTAAAAGTTAGGAGGTTCAAACTGGCACACCATGTGCAAAATTGATGAGATAATAGTCATACCAAATTTTGCGGCGCTACGCGTCGCGGTTTTTCCGATATTTGCCAAAAACCTCAGGGAGGGGGGCGGATAACCGCCCCCCCGTCGGTGCGCGGGTTGAAAGTGCGGCACTTGTTGCGCGCAAAGCAGCATATACCACCGCGTGCTACACTGAACTCTATAATGTGGAAGGCGCATCGGCCGCCAGATGGTGTCCACTGTCCAACGGTGCCGCCATGTTGCGCAGCCAGGAAGCGGCCGCCGCCTGTGTTGGGGAATAGGGAATTCGGGACCTCGATTTACGTTTGCGGTCGCTGCATCCGTTACGTTCAAGCTATGTAGACACGGAACCCGGCATCTTACGCAGAATTGAGTGGAGAATAAGATGAAATCCTAAAAAATTCTCAGATACAAGGAACTAATACGTTAAACCCTTATAAGTCAATGGGGAAATATGAAAATTGCTATTTTGGCGCCGAGAATGATCTGAAACCATCTCAAGCATATAGAATCATGATTTCATGCACTCCTTGCAAGGTTCTATGCTTCATATTTGCATTGTTGCCCTTGCGTGACGTCATTTGTGACGTCACAAGGGTCACAGTTTTTCTTCGATAACTCCCGATCAAATTGAGCTAGCGAGTCGGGAAAGCCACCAATGGACTCAGGAAGACCTGCCCAATCGAATGATATGCGACATGACCTCTTTCGACCAACTTCGTGACCTGGGGGTGCTGACCTGACCTTGACCTGAGGTCAACACCCTAAGTTGACCTGACCCGAACAAAAAGTATATCACTCGATGCGCCTGAGCTAGCTGAACACGATGATGCTAAAATCGCGGCTCTACGGCCATTTTTGGCGAAGTTATTTACCAAAAAACCGAACCCGTGCCTTAGATCACTTGACTTGACCTCAGTGGTCACCGGTTGACCCGGGACCTTTACTGTGGGTTCCTACCAGTCACTCTGCATTATACTTTGTCGCAAACGACCACTTTACCGCTTAATTCTAGTTTAATTAGCGGCGCATAATTAGCGAAGTGGGTTCAATCAACCCCCTCGGCCGGGGCAAATGTAGGTCCGGCGAGTGAAGTTGGGGAATTCTGAAGATACGATCGTGTTCCCCACTCAATTCTGCGTAAGATGCCGGGTTCCGTATCTACGTAACTTGAACGTAACGGATGCGGCGGCCGCAAACGTAAATCGAGGTCCCGAATTCCCTGTTCCTCAACACAGGCGGCAGCTGGTTCCTGGTCTGCGCAATATGGCCGCCACCGTTAGACACTACGGCCAATAGGGTTGAAGCGGCAGTGCTCCCCTGTGGCGTGCTACCAAACGTTTTAGTAAAAGATTTAAAATCGTTAGCTCTGCGCTGACGTCACATATTCAGAGGTGGCATTCTAATGCATTAACCCCTCTGAATCCAAGTGCTGCAACTTTGAAATAAGATATTTTTGATTTGAGGCATTTCTCGATCTTGTGAGTGCTCAAACCGGTAAGTGCAAGCCAGGGACCCCATTTTGGCTATCTCAACTCAAAACCAGGGGTGCGGAGCCGGAGTCGGAGCCGGTATTTTTTGTCCGGAGCCGGAGCCGGAGCCGGAGCCGTCAAAAAAGACGTCGACTCCGGCTCCTTTCTTGAAGAGGAAAATATTGACCTAGTTCGGTTTGACAGTACAAGGGAGTATAAAACATGTGGTATTCAAAATAGCCTTATTATGCAAATACAGAAGCAACGTGAACTCCCTTCGTCTTTTTTCTTCCACGCGTATTTAATTGTATAGAGGATGTACTGAGTACTGGAGCGGGAGCCGCCGGAGCCGGAACTATCAGGGGCATTCCACGATAGATCGACCAAAGCCGTACACCCTCATATTTTATTTTTTGCTTAAAATTGGTCTAATGGGTTGTTATGGGCGGGGAAGCCAGCTGTGCCAAGGATTTTTTTCTTCGAACACCGGTTTCCGAGATATAGCCTCAGGCAATTCCTGGAGGTCACGCTGCAACCCTATGTTTGGCGGCTTATAACTCAGAAACTATTGGTTTTCAATGGTAAAAACTTTATATGTTTCAACTTGCAATCAACCAGAGGCCTCTTGCACCAAAATCCTCTTGCACCAATGCTTGGATTATATTGCATCGTATACCCAGTCCAAGTCTCAAATGTAACAATTTGCGTGCAAAATCTAGCAAGCACATGTAGGATTATGTATTGGGCTATTGCAAACAAATTTACCACCGTTAGATTATGCTTATTCTGAAACCGGTTTTTCGATTTTACCTAGCTAGGTAGTTTGGTGCAAGAGGCCTCAGCAAACGTTTTGGCTATCTCGGATTTTCGATTTTTGAAAATTTTGATCACGTGACATCTTGATCTTTTTTTCGAAGAGTGACCTTGATATTTTCCCAACTGAAAGTCGCAATTTTGTCTGATGACGATTAAAGCCTTATCAATTGTCATTCATATGCGACAATAAAAAAGTGGCTTTCGGCCTGCATTGACCTGAGATCAGGTCATTTTTTGACCTGTCCTTTATAAGTCAATGGCAGAAATATCGGCTACCACCGAAACGCATCTGACCGGTTCAAATACTTTTGAATCATGTTGAGTTAGGCTATTATTGATGGCACTGGTGCAGCTTTGTATCGGTGACCCGCTGAAAGGTCATCCAAGGTCACGCGTTGAACACACAATACTTTTCCGTTTTTGGCTGTACCTTTTGATCTAATAAAGAAACAGACGTAGAATAGGCACCAATCCGTTTGCTTTCGCCTAGCGCCAGTTCGTTTTGAATTTCGATACCGATGACCTGAGGTCAGGTCAATTTCTTGACCACCCCATTATAAGTCAATTGGGGGAAAATCAGCTCCCTTATTTTTACACTAAAACGCGTCGGAATTGCCTAATATTCCATGAGTGACTCCATATGCGACTAACTTTGACTACCTTGAGACCTTTTTTGCTCTTGGTCAACTGTGACGTTGCTCTTGGGTCATGTGACGTCATTAAAGGTCACCAAATGTTTTTTTTTGCTAATAACTCCTTACAGGTTTGAGATACAGCCGCGCGG